>NW_012130068.1:5661277-5676168 GCF_000143395.1 Atta cephalotes | reverse complement strand
CACACACACACACACACACACACACACACACACACACACACACACACACACACACACACACACACACACACACAGTGTTCCGGAGCTAACACTCATTCCTTTCATCGACTGACTTCAATCGCCAATACCGAATAAAAGCTATTCAAATGTTCAATAGGTTATGATTTGAGAATTGAAATTTTTTAATAAAAAAAAATTGTAAATTGGTACAATAATCCGCAGATGGAAGATGCACTGACAATTTTAAGGCGCACATGTACATTACATACGTATGCTTATCTAATAATAAGATATAGATAAAATTGCCTCAGAAGAACACATAATTATGGATATATCTTTATTTGTGCTTTTCACTTTTAAGTTGGGGAGTAGATGGAATACTTAGAATACTCTAAAACAATTTTCTATTTATATTTTTTGATATAAGTACGCATATAGAGCGTATAGAATTTTTACATTATTTATACTCTTATAAGATAGGAGGATGTAAAAATAATGAACTCTAAGATTTTTGGACAGTGTTTTTTTAGAGCAAGGTTTTTAAGATAAAAGTTTAAGTACAATCATGTGGCCAGGGAAGAAATATCTTTAGATATAATTTTAAATTACAATTTGCTTGTTTAATTTTCTTCACTTTTATTATATAAAAATGAAGAGATGAATCTAAAGCTTACTGTGCATGAATGTCAGCGAATTGTTCAGGCGTCAGCAATATTATCATACGTGTATATCGTTGGACGTGTGTCTGATACAAATTCCACCGTGCGAGACAGCGAGCTTGCAACCTACACGACATCGTGATATTTCTTGAATTATTGCGATTTCAATCCGACGTTTGTAATTTACTTCTCCCCGACATGATGCTCATAAATCATTTCATTCTAGACGTAACATCTCCCGCGTTATGTTGACGACGGAAGCGCAGTCGTAACACAGCCAATTACCACCTCGCAAGCGCCTAATGCCACTCCGCGAAGCAACCCCGAGTATTTCGCCTCTCTTGCAAGTTTACCATGCAACTTTTCATCTGACATAATAAATAGCAGCCTTAGCAACAACCTCAAACAAATAGGATAAGCGTCAACTTGCTACAAAATCAACTGGAACAAAAATTGAGTAGATTACAATCATTTCCATCTATATCTAATATGCATTTTCACTAGCAGAGTTATTTTCGAGAAACCTATATGGAACGATTTTGCTGAAATATGTAAAAATTTACATATTTAGATAGATTTGAGAAATAATTTTGTTGGATCATTAAAATAATTATGTAGAACTTGTTGAGCAATGCTGCAGGAATAATTTTGACATTCTAGCGACTAGCTTAGAAATTAACTATTTTCAGATCTGTATTTAGTTAAATTTTTAGATACTTTTATCTTGAATATTTTCTTTAAAACAAAGATCATATAAAGACAAATACATTTTTTAGCCTTTCTTCATGAGGAAAACTTCTAAGGAATTCGTGAACTTATATGTAGTATTTTATAGCCGGCGCCATTCCGCGAGAGTTCTCGATCGCCAATTTATTTTTATAAAGTGCTCATTACGTACCCTCGTATTGCCATCGTTATGCATCGAACTCTGCTTTTCGTGACTTTTACAATCACTTCCAAAGATCATTCCGACCGTCCGTGTCCCTCCGTGCTCGCGTGTTTGTGTCATAAAGTAACGACGTGCAGGGTCATTCCGTCGTCTCGTTCCATGAAGTCGAGGAACCAATTGCACCTTGTGCTCCGGGAACTCCTCCAAGAACGCTGGAAAACGCGGCAATTCTGCCTGCAACGGGCATCTTTATGCTATCCTCTCGAGATAATCGAATGGCATTCTCGAAAATGATTTGGATTGGAATTACCATGTAATAACGTAGAAATATTTCAAGGCGATTTTATGACGTTTTCATTAATAAACTTACGTTATAATTCTTTTTTACGTTATAAAATTAATTTCATATTTCGTGACAAAAGCATTTGTGAAATAAAAGAAATTATATTTCTCTTGCCGCTTGATTTATCATTTTTATTTAGATATTCATAGATAGTGTTCCACTCTCCCTTATATCAAAAATATCGAAAATATGTAATAGTATTTATCTCAACTATATAATAGTATTTATCTCAACTATTTGCCTACGTTCAATATATCAATCATATTTTGTTTGGATCAATGCAATATTAAAAATTTTTTTAATATAAAAAATAAACAATTGTCATAGGAAAAAAGATTTTATATAAACATACGAAATGATTAAATACCAGAGAAAAGTTTATAAATTAAATATTAGTAAGAAAATAAATTATATTGTGAGTTAATGGACTCGAAGAGACTAACAGAGTTAAACGATGTGTGTCTTCTATTACATATCGGATTATCGCTAGATGCGAGAAGTGAAAGGTTATCGCTACTTTAATACATATATTACAATAGTATTATTTACGTACATCTTATGTTCAGATTTTTTCACACTGTCTTATGTTTAGAAAAATTAATTATTATTATTATAGACATGCAATTATTAAATGTGATCTTTTGTATCAGAACTTGAAATCAAATTTCGAATTGAGCGTAGTCACCAAATTCGATAGCTCACGTCTGTTATGGACGCGAGCTGTCGCCAGCAATATTTTAGCGTGATTGAGATCCGCCATCGCTCATTCTTGTCCTGACAGTGGCGTCATATCGCCCTAATGTGGCTCTTTTTATCTCTTCGCATAACATTTTTCGACTCTGAGAAATTTATTCATTGTATTAGAAGAAGAAATTCTCTATCGCCAAGTTGCTTATTTCTTTATACGCAAAGCTACTACGTGATTGTTCTAAAAATATTGAAGTAGATAGCCGAGTATTATCCTTCCAATTGTACGTCTCAAGTAAATTTTGCTGTTTATGCTGCGCGGAGTGATCGATATTCTCCTTTAAGGATTCATATTTCAATCAAATAGCAGGTGGGCCATGGAAAGCGGTGGAAATTAAAGTGAGTTGCCTGCTGCCGTTAACGAAGCACTTTCGTCCGCCCTTGTTCGCCGCGAGTTTATCCGACGTCCTTAATGCACCAGCCTTATCCGGCATTATCCGAACTTATCCTCGCGCGGTTCTTCGGACAATTTGGAAAATGAGCTGGGATAAGAAACACCTGCCGCTGTATTCGCAATTAAGCGCGTTGATAATTGTTGTGGCGAATGAAAACCATCGTTTCCGTCGCAAGGATTTATCTGGTAAAACAAAAGGTATACACCGGTTCGGTTTTCAGAATATTTTTCATATCTGCGGAGTAGTTATTCTGTAATTACTCTCATTATTATTATCTTTCCGTCGTACTGTCCGAGTGGATAGTCGCTTAACGGTTTAAGGATTGTAGTATTGCATTGCAAATCGGTTCGCGATGTGGGTGACGGCGTTTAAATTCAAATCGCAGAGAAGCGTGCTCGCGAGAGCGTAACCACATTACTTAGCTTCTCCTGAGCCCAATGACTTCGGGGGAGGGTAATAGCTTCGTGTCTGGCTTACTCAAGATAGGTAGAATAAATATATAATTAACTCTCTCCTCCAACGCGACGCGACGCGCCCCTCGACGATTCCTCTTGCGCCGCGAAACGCGTAAATGTTCGTCCGGCGAACTCGAAGGGATTAAAGAGAAACACTCCCTTGGCATTTGATAGAGGCATTTTCCGACGGTCGTATCCTTGTCAGATAATTTAGGAAATGGTACGTGATAAAGGGCATCTGGTGTACCTGTGCCCTATTAACACGTATTAGAATAATTATCGCGATTGGGAGGTAAGTCGGAGGAATTTCGTTTGCAGGGACGATCCGAAAACTTGGAATCGCCAGACAGTTTACTTCTCTCGTTTACTTTTCTCGTTATTCGAAAATTTGAAAAGCTTGTTATAATAATGCTAAATGATTGATTACAATAAAAATGGTTTTTGGTTTTTTGTAATCAACAAGTAATTACAATTAAATCATAGGCAATTACAATTTAAAACATAGATAATTACAATTAAATCATATTATATTCAATAATCATATTTATGAATATAACTAAAATTGTTTTCGTGGATTCTAAAATAGGATATTTTACAGCAAAATTTTGCAATTAAAGAAGATTAAATCTCATCACTTGAAACGTATATTTTATACGACATCTCAATATTACATCACTACGTTATAATCAGGATTGTTTCACCCATGCATGGACAAAGTGCATAGCGAATAAAGGTCATTTCGTGACTTTTTGATGTGATTTTTCTTTTTCATGTTTACCTGTTGTGTGCATCTTTAGCCGGCGGAGAAAGAATTTTACCGATTAAATAACATTTAGATTGAACTGTACGAAATGTCGCTTGTATAATGAAATAAATGATGACAATTATTGTATATATACGTCGACGATATTCCTATTGTCAATGACATATCATATAACAAATATATCGCGTATATTATACATTTTAGTAATTATGATAAAACGTCTCTTGAATATCCCTGTTAATGCAAACGATTGTCAGGTATAGTTTCATTTGACGCACGAATGTACTATCGGAAATAATAAACGTATACAAAAGTACCGGTGAAAATATTTTTAAGCTTTGCGAAATTATTCATTGCGTGGAAGGAATTAATAACGGAGCCGGTTACGTGGCTATTATGCATTCGTGTTTTAATTTCATCCACGGAGTATAATCCTCCGCGCTCTTTAAATGCGACGCTGACCCTCCTCTCGGGTCGGAAAGGGCCAATTTGGCAAATGAGTCGCGATAAAGGACAGCTGTTCCGCGCTAACGGACATTAATAATTGATAATTATGTCAGTGACGCGGAGTAATGCCGTCTGGTAGGATTAGTCGAAAATTTTCTGCAATTTGCAATGCGTAATCGCGTGCATGTGTCGCGCTATTTTTACGGCTAAATTTTTCATCAAACGTGTGCGTGTACTATACATTGTGACCAATGTTCCCTTTAATTTTTCACGGATGTCGACAGAAAATATTTCACTCTCGAACCTTCCGAACGTTTAATAGCTAATTTATATCACATTTTTCTTCCGTTTTCTTACCGTTTTCTACTTAACAAATATACATATATATCTGTGCTAAAAAATTATATGTGTAAATCTTGTAGTTTTTTATCTCGATCGATAATGTCACAAACTTTTAATATGCTCTGATAATTCTTTTCAGTTTTACGACATTTAATCATGAGAATACTGAATCTATTGCAAATTACTCGAAGATAATATTCTATTTTAGATCTTCGAAGAATAAATTTGAAGTTATCGATTTGATCGCATCACGTTTGGCGATAATCGTTCGTTCTTTAGCGACGCGCCGCGACGCCAAATGACTCGACTTATCGCTGAGGATCTTACTAATCCTCTCCGCGACGGTGCTAATTAATCGCGCGCAAATTACCATTAATTCGTCGGGATTAGCGGGGGATTCTTTTGTGCCGTGCAGAGACGCATTCCGCGGAGATTTATTACGCCGCTCTAGATTAAGGTACCGTCTGTTTTTCGGGCGGTGCGAGTGTGCGATAACACGATCGCACCCCAGCACTCGTGAAAATTACAACTCTCGCGGGGAATTAATTCGAACACGACCGGGACATGACGGTGATGTTCGAGTACTGGTGGAGTTCCATTTTTTCCAACATTTTCCACGTATTCGCACATGTAACAATAATATTCCCGATGTTGCTCCCTCGCGTGAGGGCGAAATACCGCTCATTCTTTTCCGCGAGTAATATTGTGTAATTACGAGTGCATAGTGCAGACGTAGACAGTTTGTCGTAAAGAGCTATTAGACAGATACACAAAATGCATACGACATGCAAGTATTTAAAAAATAAAATTCTCTCTCTTTTATTTCTCTCATTCTCTTGTAATAATTATTAGTGTAATATAAATTTTAGAATTTACGATAACGATAGACAGAATTCTAAATTTTATTAAAATTGTATATTGAAAATTATATTACACTATAAATATTATTAAAATTGTATACTGAAAACTACACATTTTATGTAATGCAATTATTTATTTAATTTATTTTTTTGTCCTGTATTGTTGTAATTTATTTTATTATTAATATTTTTTTAAAATAATTCGTAGAATTATTTTATTAAAATAATTCGTATAGAATAATTTCAAAAATAGAAAGTATTTGCGTTAGTGAAACTTTATTCTTGTTAATTCGATAAAGTAAAAAGCTATAGAAATATGTATATTGTATCATGATATTGAGGTGATTTTGAGGCGATTGCCAAATTCTGCGCAAACGCTTCCGTATTTAACGGATCAAGCTATAATTTATTAGATTGTGGAGTATCCTGGATTCGATGAGTACATATTTACGATTACGCATTTATATCGAAGCATGTTTTCAATTTATCGTAATCCACGTCATGCAGAGAATAAATTGAACTTGGAGACCGCGTACTGATATACGAGTATTTTATTTACATTTCGTTCGAAACGATTTGTATTCCGTAGTGTTATCAACGCGATATCATATGCGGCGGCTCTTTGATTCGTAATCAACGAGATGGTAATTAATATTTACATTACATATAAAAACGGTACGTTCCAATACTTCGTTGCTTTAGCGATGGACCTCTCGTTATTTATTAATAATTCCGATGAAGTATTTCCAGAAGGGCTTTCACGTTTTATACTTTCGTGTTAAACGCGTCTGTATAACGCCATATTATAACTATTTCAAGCGTGATATTGCACGGTATGCGTTCCAGTCACGTTTACAAAGCTTTAGTCTCCTCTTATGGAACGTTATATTTTTTGCAGATACGAAATATTGTTCTGACATTAGGGCTGTTCACGTTATTTGCACTTTTTACATTCAGCTCAATTTAAAAAAAAATTTTTTAAATTATTTACACGGAGAGATTTTGATGAAGTATTCAAAAATTTAGCTGGATACAGAAAATAATTTTGTTAGATCATCACAGCTTTTAGGTAGAATACTCAAACTGATTACTAGAATGTCAAAATTTTTTACAGTTATGTAAATGAAGGCGGTAATGATTTAATTGCACGAGGGCGGTATGAGTTTTAATCCGACCCTGAACAGATCTATATATTATTTAGAATTTTTTAGTAAAAAAACCCGCATTACGTTGAGGTAAGTGATCGGTACATTTTAATATTCACAGTTAAATGCAGGTAGTATATCTTGAATGTACAAAAATACGGGGAGCTGACGGAATAGACGACGTGTAGAATTTATTTCCTGCACGTACCGGCCGTAAACGTCCGGAAAACATGTTCTCTCAGTGTACTTAACTTACGGTATTCCGCAGGCCGATCTCAGATAATGTACCGCGTCCACCAGTCATCTCGAGAAAAATGATTATCCCCCGGGTTCTCTATTCCCTGATGACGTCTGAGAAGCGAGCTCGACGTATTTCTCGTGACGCATTTCGCGTAACTGAGAGATCAGGAGATCAGATATCTCACCTGCCAGCTAATGCAATTTATTTTGCAGTTTGACATGCATGGGATGTTGCTATGCGAGTACTTTATGAAAAGTAATTATTAAAAGGAAAGTAAAGTTTAACACAAATAAACGAAGGATATATTCAAAACGAGTCTTGATTTCTATATACATAATGATATTTTTGTGCGAACTTTTATATAAATTTTAGTTGTGAAGCAAACTGCACATCAATTGTTAATCGGTCTTAAAACTAAATTGAAATTGGAGTACGTATTAAAGTAACTACAAATTAAATTGACAATTAATTTGTTATGGTGCTAATGAACTAATGTTAATGATGCTAATTTTTGAAGCATTGAGAGATAAGATTATTTGAAAAGTAAAAAAATTCTTGTACATAATTTTAGCTAATTTGCAAAGTATAAAATGTCAAGTCTGCTGATGTAACGATAAAATAATATGTGATATCGATTTCCTTGTCATTTTCAAAAAAGACGCAGACGCCAGTAAATATGATGCAAATATAAAACAGCGATACGGCGACGCGAGTCGATTTCATTTTGTCCGTTCATTCTTTAAAAATACTCGAAGGAAAACGCCGGAGAGATGTCTGAGGCTGGTGTTTCCTATTTTCTTTCTGTATTCAAGGCACAATAGCTCCAGTTTTTTTATGTGTTCTCGTACAAGATGCGTTCCGTTTCTGCTTTTCTCGTTCGATTCATAGCTCTGTCGTATTCGGCGACAAAGTGAGAGAAACAAAGGGATGGAAAGGCGAGAGTAAGATGCGCCTCTGCGATACAAAAGCCACGCGTCGCGTCAATTCGCGCCGTAATGAGCTCCTTGCACCCTTTCGTACCATTCCATCCCTTCGCAACTGGTTTCTATTGCTTCAACATAACGCTATCTGCGGTCGCGTCGAGAAAGCCGAGGCTCTCCGCGGCTTTCGCGCGAATCAATTCTGCATGATTATTTCGCGAGTATCATATATAGGGTGTTTTATATATATATATATATATACAAGTTCAGAAATATCTCTAGAGATGAGAAAGAGAGCGAGAGAAAAAATATTGTTTTGAAAAAATTATTTAGAAAAAGAAACAGTTGAATTTGTCATACAATATTTGGAAAATTGAAATTGTTCTTTTTCCTTTTTTTTTCTTTATTAAAAATATTTAAATTTCATATATCTTTTCGTAATTTTTATTTTTTAAGAACTAAAATATAATGGTATTTTCTCATTTTAAATATTAAAAATATATTGTACGAGAGAAGAAGTTTTTATCGAAGTTTCCTGCAAAAAGTTATTCTGTGCGTTATATTGTGTTAGTACTGTGTTTACACGGTGTAGCCGATTTTTCTCGGAAAATCTGGTAAGAAACACGGTAGTTTCGTGAGCTGTAACACAATTAATTCCGCGCAGCTGCACTCAGCTGCACCTGGAGATGAACGCGTCGATCGTGATAATTTCCATCTCTCAGGAGAATATGCGACTCCTATTACAGGCTGTTAATTGAACAATGTCTTCCTTCCTTCAAGGAGTGGTTGGAAGGAAATTTAACGTTGCGTCCCTTAGATCGCGACAGTCTCAAGAGACTAATTAATACACTAATTAGACGGTTCAGTGTATTATTACGAATTTTTATTGACCAATTTTAAGTATACGATATTATTGGGTTGTCCGGAAAGTTCGTGCCGATTTTGAAGGAAAATTGAAACGCAAAAGATTTAAATTTTAGTATACATTTATTAAATTTAAATCTTTTGCGGCACGAACTTTCCGGACAACCCAATATTTATTCGAACAAAGTGCTCGATTGGATCGTTATCCTGAAAACTTGCTGAAACCGTAGAAAGTGAACGGTAATTTGCATTCAGAAGCAGAATTTAAAGGCTTCGACGCATTTATGTAGGATTATGCAAATTCGATGTCCTCGCCTATTCGAATGCGGTTTCCGAGCAGCGTTTTACCCTCGGTATCATGATGGTAAATATGTATCTGCGAGTTAAGTGAGAATTATTTTATGCCTCATAGATTCTTCAGCAAGGGGATTTCATCAGCAAAGCTCCACGACAGTTTAATAAGTTGGGTTAGCAGAAATGTGCAGAGCGAGAGTAATGAAAACACAGAGTGTAATCATGCATTTTATGAGATTATCAAGAAGCAATATAGCATTTAGAAAATAATGTAATGTATCTATTTATGATCTTTCTGTATTACAGTATTAAATTTTAATCTCCTTTGAACATTTAATTTATAAAAAATTGCACTTATCATCGAGATTTCTGAAAATATATGTACAATATATTTATAGTATCAAATTTTTATTTTCACTTCTGAATATTTAATTTATAAAAAACTATGTTTGTCACCGCCGTTTCTGAGAATATATCTTGTACTATTTATATTATTTATAATATTTGTATATCACTTTTGATATCTTTTGATAATTCATAAATTTCTTATGCGACTTATTTGAAAAAATTTGATTACGCGAATAGTGTATTCAAACATACGAATAGTTTCTTTTATCTCTGAAATGGCGTAAGCCAGGGGTATACAAGCCCATAAAGTCTTGAACATACGGTTACGATCGTAATTTTTTTCTCGGTGCAAGTTGTACGCGTTCGCATGCATGCAAAGCGGCGCTTCTTGAAAGAAATATGTTATCGGTCATGTTCCTCGGGGTACATTGAGTTTCTTTATACGTGCTCGCTAAATCTTTGTTGTAAATTTTAAAGTTACGAGGCGATGAAATCGCAGCCGAAAAAGTTGGTGAAATATGAGAGTTATTAGAAAGAATTTTCCTTAATGATTTCTCAACTGTATAATAAAAATAAATATTAAATGTAAATGTTAAATATAATTCCGTCATGTGAACAATATTATATTGCTAATAACTTAATTACTCATATAGTAATAATTATGTATATAATTGAAACGTGAGAGAATAATATTTAATTATGTAATAATATAATTGGTAGTGTATCAAATATCGATCGGTCTAAATTTCCTCGGATTTGTCAGGGTTATAATATAACATCAAATATAACGATAAAGCGCGTGATCCGGCAAGAATTACCGGAGTCCGAAGGGAAAAAGTACCAAAAGTTTGACGAAATGTTGACGACGGATTTTCGAAAAATCCCGGTATCCGATTTTAAAACTCACAGTTTACGGACGGTAACCCCGAGTTGAACATTGCGGCTCTCACTTACGATTTGTAACCGCGCTGCAGCGCGGCATGTACAATTTTTTTCTATTTTTTCCTGTTTTCCGGTTTTTTTTTTTGCACACGAAACGCAGGAACGACTGTGATTTAGTGACACGGCGCTCCGGCGAGATATCGTCGTTCCCGTCGACATTGAGCGTCGGATTTATAAGTCGAAACACGGGAACGTTCGCGAGCATCAAAGTTCACCCGCGTGTTCTCGTATCAGACCGACCGATATTTCGGATTTATCAATGCCCGTTGGTATTTATGAGCGCGTTGTTTGCATCGTGATATTGCGTATTTATATGTGACGGTGTACGCGGCATGATACGGGTGGTTAGATCGATATTTTCTTACTTATCTTAAGCTGACTCTACAGAATTCGTAATTCGCAAAACGTAGTTTACAAATGCAGGCGTAGAATGACGTATCATTGCACGCAAGATACATGTATTGCAGATGCAAATCAACGCACGCAATGAATTGAACTGCAACTGCGTTGACATTTTAATTTAAGTCAGGTTAGAGAAACTTACTGTGTGTCTGATATTCTTTGTATTGTTAAAAAAGGTAGCTCTTCGTTAAATAAGCAAAAAAGTTCTTTGATAAATAAGTAAATATACAATACAAAATTCATTCCTGCTACTTTCTTTGGTAAAGTGTCAAAAATTTAGGGTGCCTCATCAGGACTCACTCAAAATATCTACATAAATATCTACAAATATCTACATAATTTGAATAAAATATTAAAACTATGTAATATAAAATTGTTATGATCTCGTTTTGTAGAGAAATCTGTGGTAATATTTTTATGTAATTAAAGAAACGTCTCCTTACTTGTCACTAAGTTATATTTTAAAAGTTACATTTTCAACATCTTTTTCTTTCTCATTTCATCGTTAATCTATCCTAGAATTTTACACAAGTCAAGTTCGGTTCTTTAACTTCATTATATAAAAAAATTAGACATTTCTATGATAATTTGATTTATTAAATAACTACCTTAACGTGACAGCCCATAATCCAATTTACAGGTCGCTATTCATAAAACATAGACCTTCATTTATGAACAACGTTCAACGATTTGCGAATTATATAGAGGCAGCTATATGTCCGTATCACACTACACATTGGAGATTAAGGATTGCGAGTAAGGATTAGAATTCAGCCAATCAGAACAAAACGGATTAAAATTACAATTATCTGATCAAATTCTAATCTTTAATTCGTAATCCTCAATCTCCAATGCATAATATAACACGGGCTTTAGGGTGCCTCTACATACATTTAACTAAAACTGTACGTATAAATACAATAAAATATTCATTAAATTATGAAAAAATAATGAATTCTCATAATGATTTAGATTACAAAACTTTTATTAGAATTCATTGCAAGGATGAATATATAGTTATATAAACAAATCCAGTTATTGTATCAATAAATTAACTTTAAGTTGGATTACATTGATTAACGATCATTCATTGGACAAAAAAATGACCAAAATTTTGTATGAGTGTAATTCGCAAATTGCAAAACGTAGTTCACAAATGCTGATGCAGACTGACGATCACAGCGTACGCAACCACACAAATGAAAACCAACTGTATGCAATGAACAAACGCAAATCTTCGTTCTGCGTTTGCGATTCGAACTACGTTTTGCGATTTACGAATTATGTAGAAGCACCTTTTTACGCATTTGATTTGACGCGAAAGCAATTGCGGGATATAGAAGCGAGTCTTAAGATCTCTTTCGATGTTGAATTAAAAGCGCTCGCTCCGGATACAAAAAGATCCCGAATCTCTGTGTGTGCCAGAACTCTTTCCAACTTCGCTCTCTCCCATAAATCTTGGCGAATGGACAATACGAGTTTTGCTTCTGCATTCCTGAATCGCTGAGTGGTCGATATTTCTTCGCGGGCTATTCCGTTGACTGCCATGAGAATTGAAGTAGTACATGAAGTACGTATAAGGGACGACGGGCTCATATAATATACTCAGAAGTTTTTGCCTTACTTTTAGATACTTGAATTCCAAGTTTCAATGGTTTTCTAGAGAAGAATTGATCGCGTGTATCAAGAACCAGCAAATAGAGAATAATTTAACGACAATATTTCGTGTTCGATCATATTTTTCCTCGCATAAGGTATCGTTTTCCATATCCTGGAATATTGAAAATACATAGCCTTGGAATTTCGGTCATCATCCTTTACGTGAGTTTATACACCGCTATCGCATTCGGAGAGCTACATAAAACGTAGCCGACAAAAAAATCTTTGCCTTATACACGATACGCGACATATGACACAGGGAAAAACGGCGTTTGCGTGAACGTCGTTCTTAATCTGATCTAGTATGAGGAACGAAATATGATGTGTCGTGTCATGACGATAATATTCATCTCTGATGATCGACAGTTTGTATTTATCGCGTTTATCTGACTTGCTTCGATACTTGCAAGTTTTCAGTTTAACACATAAATTACATTTTGTAAGAATACTCACAGAGAAAAAAGTGTTCGGAGAAAAAAGTGTATTTGTGATTATAATTGTATGGTAAAATAATTATGGTTAGGAGTTTAATAGTTTTTATAGTTTACTATAAAAATGAAACTTCTAACTATAATATTAAAAAATATTATTTATAGTGTCAGATTTAATCCAATTTGAGTTGCCACTGCTCAATATATTATTATTTTATAACTAAAACAATGGAACTAAACAGTTCAAATTTGGTTAAATTTAACATAAATATAGATTTAACAGCGTATAATAATTATTATTATTAATTAATAATAATAAATATTATATTTATAATAATAACAATTATAAATGTATTTATATATAATCCTGTATAGAAATATATATATATTGATGAAAACGACTACATTATTTCAATGTGCCAACTATACATTCAGTTTATATAGATAAATACTATAAATATTTTTTTCTCGGTATTTTAATGGTCCTTGGTATATATAGTTAAATCTCTCTAATTTATGATTAAAAATCGGGCACATTGATGGAACGGAACAACTCACCCGTTTTGATCTGTTTAATGCATGTTCGCAGACATATGCTTCCGTTGTCGAGGTCACGGTCAATGCAAAATGCGGGTTTACAATCGGGAATGTCACGGAAACGCAACAGTAAATTTAAAAGGGTCTCGCATATAATATTGCGGTCGACCAGACATTGCAGATAGTAGATTGCAGAGGGTATTAGCTGTATCCCTTGGCGTTCCCGTGCTTTTCGCTCATCCTGCTAAAAGAACACGACATTTCCTAATGGACGTAAATTGTCTCGTCGCGTTGCGCTATCGTGGATTCCTCTTTTATTCGTCCGATTCTGCACCATCATATTGTTACTCCCTCTCTTTCTACCTTTTTCTCCCTCGCAGTGAATACGTTACGTAGATTTGCGAGCATCTTTTATGTAAAAGTTACGACATCTCGTAAAATTAACTTTGAAAATTTATTTCAGCAAAGATAACTAGATTTTGCTGGAAAATTGGTATCAGTATCTGAACAATAAAACGAAAAAAAGCTTACAACAATAATATCTAAAGCTAACAATTTTTTAACTAACGCGAGAAAAATATCTTTTGTGCTTTTGTGAAATTGCAATGTGTATTTTGGTCAGAAAAAGCGCAGAATTTATACACCTTCATCGCCATTTATGCGCTTCGACGCGTTGTTTGCGAGAAGGGACGAGGTTTTTGCTTCGCAGTTGATTAAAAAACCTAGATACCGTGACTAGGGATGAAAGGGGGCGCAGGTCTGACGGAGGGGGGGGGTCTCCCGATGATGATCGTGAGGCAGTAATTCAGAGGGTGCTTTCCTTGTATACCGAGGGTGCAACGCGCCCTGTGCAATGAAAGCAGCAAGCAACGTTTTTGGCGCGGTTCGTAGGGAACATAATGGCGCTTTAACAGTCGACTCATGGTGAACTTGAAATTATCCGTGAATCCTACAACCCATTCCTTGTTTTACAACGTTTCATCACGGAATGACATCGTAAAATACAAACGGTGCAAACGTAACGATGAAAAAAAGATTTCTGGAAAATATATAAAATAAAATGAGAGAGAGAGAGAGAGAGAGAGAGAGAGAGAGAGAGAGAGAGAGAGAGAGAGAGAGAGTAGTAGTAAGTAAGTTAATAACGTACGTACGTACGTACTAATAAGTTAAGTAACGTTAAACGTAACGTAACTAAGTTAGTTAGTTTT
>NW_012130068.1:5646938-5661257 GCF_000143395.1 Atta cephalotes | reverse complement strand
AGAGAGAGTAGAGAGAGTAGANAGNGAGAGAGAGAGAGAGAAAGAGACGGAATTGAGTAATACGTTAAAATTAATCCGTCGCCGATAATATTGAACTTTAAAGGCACAATTGATTTTTTGATTGTAAATTCTGGTAGATGAATTTAATTTTACAACAAAATAGTAGTAAAATACAACTTCTGCAATAATAAAATCTCGTTGTTGAAGCTTTCATAAGAATGTAGAAATTTTTTTCTGATTTTTATATACAATCCGAATAATAAAAAAATCTGAAGTTTTAAGATCCCATTTTGCGGACGAAGGGTAAAAATTTCATATCTTCGATGAAGAGCTAATTTTAATACATAGCAGGACATCAAAATTATCAAATGTAAAAGGGGGTTCTATAATGAACGTTTGAAATATCAAGTAATAAAGCTTCAAAGCAATTTTCATGCGCCACCCTTGTGGCTGATCCGGTGCATCGGTTTCTCTGATTCGACATGCATGTGCCATGCGGTTTCGATGTTGCGTGTGCAGCCAACCATTGCATTCATGCAAGCTCACTACTCCGGTGCATCGACGCGGCGATAGGCCTATCGTGTTTATGTATAGGATAGTATCCATCGGGATCCCGCTCGTCCCTTACAGCAGACTCAACATGTCCTGGTAAGGGCGCGGATAAACGAGCCTCCGTGACGATAAATGGATGTGCGGTGTGGTTCACCCCTCGGGGTGAAATCAGCGTATTATTTTGAAAGTCGATATAACGTGGTTCTCGTTATTTGAGCCATAAAAATTGAATCGATATCGAAGCAGTAGATTAAACGAGGAAAATCTCAAGAGATTTTATTAAAATATCACGGTAGTGATATAGAAATTAGTTTTTATCTTATTGGACACTTTTTATATCAGTCCTATAAATATTACAATATTTTCCGCTGGAAATATCTTATATGTTGTACTTGTTCGATCATCCTCTACATCTTCTACTTTATTTTTACACCTACTCTCTCGAAAATAATCTATTCTACGTACTTCCCTATTTTCACCCTCGAGTGAACAGCGAAAATCACTTCAGACAGATGACCCTGTACAAGGAGGGTGGCACTATCTTCGCCTTTCTTACCGCGCCAACCACCCCTTGAGTCGAGGGGCGAATCGCGTGGGCTGCGACTATATGATAACGGGCTCGTGCGATCTTATGTTGGACGGCAAAATGTATATGCGCGCGGTGAGAATGAATATCTCATCGTGGAAGGCGAAAGGCTAGAAATCAAGGCTGATGAAGAAGAGAGGAGAGGGCTGCATTCGAGTGACCAATTATTCCGGCACACGAAACCGATTCTCTACGACGTCGGGCCACGCCTGGCGTAGACAATGAAGAACAACGGTGATAAAAGCAGGCTTCCATTTCAGCGAATGACTTGGGGCACGTGATGAAACGATGCTCCAGTCAGGAATGGCGAAATATATTCCCGCGCGCCATGTGCTCTATTAACGCTATACCAGGGATAAAATGTGCCCGGCACTTTTTAACTTAATATCGCGCGCACTTGCCGAGCAATGCACTCTCGTTTTATAGTAACTTCGTTTTGGAACTAACTAACTTTGACTTCATACTTTGACGAATAATTCTTCAATATCTGCCGAGAAGAGTGAATTTACCTGATTTAATTTTTGCTATATATTATAGGTAAAAAAGACAATATTTTTTATAAAAGTATAGTCTTTCAGGTTGTGTAGTTATAAGTGTGGTGTGCACAGAAATGACAGTTTTGCTGAAGTATTGGGTTGTCCGGAAAGTTCGTGCCGCAAAAGATTTAAATTTAATAAATGAAATTAAAAATTTAAATTTTCTGCGTTTCAATTTTCCTTCAAAATCGGCACGAACTTTCCGGACAATTCAATATATTTAAAAATTTAGCTAGATACGGACTGAAAATAATTTTGTTGAACTATCAAAATAATTTTATAGGTTATTCAAGCTGATTATTAGAATATCAAAACTTTTTGCAGGATTGTTTATCGTCTGAAATTTCTACGTAATTATTTTGTTTCCAGCAAAATTATTTTTAGACCCGTATTTAGTTAAATATTTAAACACTTCATCTCAAAATCGTTCTTTCCGTGTAATACAAGGTGTAATGTTTTGCATAATGGCAATTAAATTGATTTGGAGCTAATTTCTGTCACAAGAATTTTGAATTACACGAAAATGTTACATTCCTGGAAAAAAAGTTTCATAATTATATAAAATTATATATAATTATACAGGGTGGATCAGAGTCGTTGAACCAACTTTTTACCCTATGAGCAAATTATCGACTTCATACTTAATTGAATTATAATGTGTGCAATTATTTTCTCATAGGGTAAAAAGTTGGTTCAATGATTCTAATTCACTCTGTATATAAAATATGTTGATACATGTAACACTTTCCTGGGTTTTTATATCATGACGTCTTGAATGGAACACATAATACTCGCGTTCACTTAAAAGCAACGTCGTTATAGCAAACAGTAGGTGGTATGTTATGTAACAATAGCTGGGTCAAAGAGATCCCAAGTGTTTTAGGCAGATCGCAATCGATCTTGGAAACAATGGCGGGGTTCTCGAGCTTAATAAGTGCAAGAGTGCTTTTGGTATGTTGCTCCACGTGAAAGCGCCTCGAGGGTGACTTCGAAACACCCTCGACTTTTGTAATTATGCTTGCACCATCGTACAGTTTGATTGGCGTCCTTAATTAACAAGTGCATTCTGGGCTGCAACTAGATGTGCATTATCTCGACGAGACTTGATGATTCTCGCGAAGCTTGTTCCCGCCAGACTTGCTTCCGCGATTCTCGCGATCACTTTTTCATATGAAATAGAGATCATCCGACGACCGGCGAGTTTTTGCTTTTGCATCTGGCTCTATTTGGCAAAATGCAGTATTAAAACTCCCAGCCAAAGGAGAATCATGAAAATTCATAGTATTCTGCGCGAAACGTTATTCTCTGTGGGGAGGCTCTATCGTGCAGGATTACACGACGGCTGAATAATTTAAGCCAGGAAAATGGAATATATCATCGCGTAATATTTGTTTATTAGCGTTTTCCCGCCGTGACTTCAAAAGATGACTTTTTATCATGCAAAAGGACAGCGGACGAATGTCGGGATAAGTATTAAGTTCTTTATTTTGCATCTCTGCAGCCGATTCGCAATATAGATATTTGTTATAGAATTTGTTATAGAAATATTAGTCATACATAGAATAAATAATGACTTGCTAATATCGAATAAATAAAGAGCTTAATTATAAACTTTTTGACATGTTCAGTTTTTTTTTTTGAAGTTGGTACCTCTATAATATTTTGAAACTTGACTAATTTATTTGGCAGAATTGAACACGTAATAATATTTTTTTCTTTGGAGTAAAAGGCAACGTTAATATACGAATAATTTTTAAACAATAACGATTGAAAAATCGTACTGAGTATGCTATATCCAAATTTATTGCATATTTTTTTAAACGTTCAACTATGATATACTTTTTTCGTTAAATTCGAAGCATCTAATTTTTGGAATACTATATAAGAAGTTTTTTATTTTAATTTTTTTTAACAAATGTTTGAAATTATACTGTTTTTCAAAATTTTTGTTTTCTTTTTCCATTTTTTTAAAAACTATTTAATATTGAATCTTGTGCCTATGATATGTTTTATTCACCACATTATAAGCTATATTATATATGAAAACTAACTCATTTCAAGCTCAATTCATTGGGCGGAATTCAATTTTCGTATAATTAATGCGTTTTATATTAAAAAATATTATTTACAAACTGTTTTTAATAAAACACAAACTCGAATATGGCGCTTATTTTCGATGTAGATTCACTATGTTGAAAGAAAACGAAATTTGTGACAATTTCGTGATGTGTTCTTTCTTTGCAAGTGTCCCCATGTGAAACTAAGTGTGACGTCAAAGGGTTGCAAGAATACAACGAATGTATTCAGAAGAATACCCTAATCCGATACTGTCAAATTCGATAGAGTATACCTAAATTCTCTCAAATTCTCCCCTCGCTTCTTTCCAACCGCGATTCGACTAAAGTAACGGAAGTGCTGGAGGGACCTTGGCGGACTTTAATGGAATTACGCGTGAACCGCGTGAAAGTATTAAGGATCGATTATTAAAGCGAGATCGTGCCGCCCTTGTCACGAATCTGACGAAGTCTCTCCCTCGCGGCTTCCCTTTATAGGTGTACAACGCGGTGACTGCGGTAATTAATATAACAAAGGGTCGGGGGCGTTAAAGGGACCGCATGTCGGGAACAATCTCGCGGCATTCTCTATCGGGTAGCGGTCGCCTCGCGCGCGACTCGAACTTGGTGGAAAGTTGCGCTGAAAACTGCGGAAATTACCGGGCGCGGCCGACAGTAACTCGAAAGGAGTAACTTAATTACGCTCGAGCACGAATCGCCATTGCAAACTTTTCGTTTGTGCCTGTGCATGTGCGCGCACGTGAATCCGCGTGTACGCGGGTGGCAAAGGGCTCGGCGGAGAATGCCCAAGGCAACGGATATACTTCCACGAACTTTACACGGGCAAAAATTCATTTTAGCTCGCCATTGTAACGATAATGAGCTCTGACAAGCTCTTAATTCGTAGCTTTGTTGTTGCGAATTAAGAGTTTGTATGTATGTAAACGTAGTGTTATTATTTTCATTTGATTGTTATTATATCCTCTTATATATATATATATATATATATATCTTTTGGTGACTACGCGAAATATTGTTTAGCCAAATACATTTTTAAAGATTAACGATAAAATAATTTTTTATTGATAGTTATAAGCGAATAATTTTTAGTATATTAATGGAAGAATATACAATATTACATATATTTTTCATTAAAATGAAAAATTGATAAAATGTTAAATATTTTTCTGTATTGCATTTGAAAATAATACAAAAATTTTGGCGGCAATTTAAAACCTAGATTAAAAATTATTTTAATGAGAGAACTTATTTAAAAACAGTATAGCGATTAATAAATAGTTTAAGAATAAACTTCTAAATAATAATTCTAAATAAAACTTCTAAATAATAAGACAAAACGAGAAAAATTGTCATTTGAACCATAAAATTATATTATTAAATATAAATATTGAACTGTTTCATATTTAACATTTATTTTATACGGAAAATATAAATTTCTAATTTCAGTCGCTTTTTGTAAAGTCATACACCTGATGTTAACCCTTAATACTTAAAGAACAGGGAACAAGGAAGATTTCGCGGGAACAGACTAGACACTCGCGTGTCCAAGACCGAGAGGTTCCCCGATTATGATCGTGGATGAGAGCTTAATCGAAAATTAATCCGAGCCGCGCGCGGTGCTCGAAACTTTACGAAGGACACGATTCCATTATCGCGGCGGACCGCTTTTGAGTTATCTCGTACATGCCGTTCGCGAGATACGCTCGTTTCGATGTAAATTGAAAGCGACGACGATCACCGGTCGGGTGACGATCACCAGTCGACGCGACCGCAAGAATAATTGCAAGATTAATCGGTCCCCATTTCACTCGATAGAAATATCAATATTCCATGTTTGATCTGTCCTTTTTTTTAATTTACGTTCTTTCAAGCCGATTGTACATCACGCCTTGCCTCGAGATTAATCGACACGAAAACCCTTCCGGTCTTTCCACCTTTTCCCGTTCATTACCGTTTGCCTTGTAAATATGACGTTTTCTGAAAAGTGTTTGCTGAAAAGCATCGGCTAGATTTAATAAGCTTTCGCGTTCTGTTCGTTAGGATTTTAACGAAGCTTTCATCCGACGCGGATGAAAAATCTTCTCCGGTGATCTCTTCACGAGTTGGATAAACTCCGACTACTTTTTTTTATTTTTTTTATTATTATTTTTTTTAATATTTCGGTATTATATATGTCGGCATATTCTAAAGAACTTAAAGTTCCACTGGGTTCTTTCTGCAGACTTTTATGACTATTATAACGAGCTGGCTAATGTTAACAAAGTCTTTGATGTGAATCGACTCTTGGCCAATTAATGTCGTCAAGAAAGTCGAGCTCTTGCCACAACTGAGACAATTCCTGGGGCGCATTTCGCATTAGACTCGTCGAACGAGAAGTTTAAATAAATTATTCTTGAAAGTTACGACACAGGAAATGCCTCGCGAATCTCGGAATTAGTATGCGCGCGCTTGCACCGAGAAGAGCGACCAACTATACATCAATATTAATACAGTCTTATATTTACAGAAATTCCATGAACTATTTAGACGACGGTTCTTTTAACTATCTTGTTAAATTCGTATTAAACTCTGTAAGTCTCCAGTACTGTCATCGCAAATGTATTTTGTAGATAATTATCAGAAATTCACGAGGCTTTTTATATTTTCATCGAAATAAATTAAATTAAATATATATATATATATATATTCCCTTCTTTTTTGCACTTTGTGATAATATCTAAACGTAATGGAAGGTTGTGCGGGGATTTTGTTGATCAACCTAACAATCGACGGAGAAATTCCAGAGATGTTTGCGAGATAATCGATCGAGGGAACATCTCGCCCACGGCTGCGAGGGAGAAGGTCGGATAGCTCGTCGCCCTGATGAAATCCCCAAGAGCTCTTTTCATGCTAATAAGATTTCGTCGGTCGCGTCCAATGGATACGCGCCAAAGCGCGAGAGAAAGGCATCGCACCGTCGCCGTCGCGTTCGGCATGGAAGAGACACTGAGAGGAAGATAAACGTACAAAGGGATACTGATGCCTCGGCAGCCTCGGTACAGCCGAACGGGGGAATCCCTCGACATGGTACTTTTGTGTTGGCGCTATAATTCGATATTTTGAGCGCGATGCCGCAGGTGAGAAAAATAACGAGTTTTCCTGTAAAAGGATTCAGGAACATGTGGCCTATCCGACGAAATTAATTATCAAGTCCACTTTCCGTCGAGGAATAAAAAGTTGTCTAAACAGATATATCTAATAGCTAAATTCTCACTAGTGCGCACTCAGTATACATTAAAGGCACACAAATCAGATGTATTGACGTGAAGATATGTGTTTAATGTAAATATAAAAACAGATAAATCGAAAAATCAATATTCTTTAGTGTGCTGTTTGATGAAATATATACTTTTTAATTCAAAGTATTTGCATTTTAATAGATTAGATCAGCGTATGACTTTATAAGTAATTATTGCAGTTATCTTATCTTTTGCTTATTCTAGCAGAGACTCTATCTCTAGCACTTAATTTGTCATCCTTTAGTGGTTTGTACTTTTGTGCTTATTAATATTGTATATGGAAAGAATGATTTTACTGAAATATCTAAAAATTTAACTAGACATAGATCTAAAAATAACTTTATTAGACCATCAAAATAATTATGTAGGGAAACTCAAGAATAATGAGCAAAAAATTTTTATATTCTAACAATCAGTTTGAGCGTTCTACATAATTATTTTACTTTATTGAAATTATTTTTTACAGATTTATATCTAGCTAAATTTTTAGATATTTTAACAAAATCATTTTTTTCGTTATTTACTTACAAATAATAAAAAGTTGTTATTGAGTATAATAGACGTTTTTTAGCATCCGGAAAGTCTTGGCAGATGTGTAGCAGATAAATATTAGTTACACGAAATGTAGATTTCTCGTGTGCGATTCCACTGATCGTTCCACTATCGTTTAGTCAAGAATACGAGAAATGGATAACGTTCACGTCGAATGTCGCCTGATATTTTCCTGTAATCCGTCGAGGCTTTATCGCGAACTTGCACGAGTAAATCCGCGTCTTCCCTGATGAATGCCGACGCTGTCGGTATCGTGTGCATACTGCATACGCGATCGCATCCCATTTCGACTAGCACACATTGTCGTGTTAAATGGAAACTGCCGACGACGACGCGACGTGCGTTGGTCTCTGGTGAATTCGACGAAGTACACCCGTCCGTCCGCTCGATCGATCTGAAGGTATTGTCCGGTGAGGAAAGTCGAGAAATGAGGAAAATGATAAACGAGAACTGTGGGAACAATTCGCGATATTGCGAGACGATGCCGGTCGCATTCTTACTCAGTGTAAAATGATAAATTAAATCGCAGTTATAAATGCGTGCCGGATTATAAGAATGTCGTTTCTCTTCGATGTTCACCACAATATTAATCTTGAATGCTGTAAAGTATTTTACATAAACGACTAAGAGGTTGATTTTGATGAAATAAGTTTCGAACTGTTTTACAAATAAAGATAGAAAAAATTAATAAGAAATAACATAAAATGGCTTTTTTGCCATTTTATATTATTTCTTATTAATTTTTTAATAATCTGATGAATATTTCACTTGTTCCTATTCCTAAAGAAAAAAATTCCTAAAGAAATATTTACTAAATGTAAACATACATTATTTGATTTAAGTTTTTTATTGCTTTCTTCTTTATATAAATATTTATTTATAAATAATAAATAAAAAATAATAATAAATAAAAAAAGAATACATATTTATTATTATTATTATTATTATTATTGTATTTAAGAAAATGTTACTTAAATTTAGGAATTTTTTTCCTAGTAGAAAAGCTGCTTATAAATTAAATTAAATATTAAAGAATCTTTTAAACTTTTTAAATATGTATATTACTAATTTAATTGTATTACATTTATATTAGAGACATATATAGTGTAATATTATTTTATTAAATTTGCGTATAAATATTTTAAAATAGAAAATAATATTTTGAATCGTATTTATGTTGTTGTTTGTACATCATGAATAAAATCAGATATGTTTGTTTACACTATATCTCGAGTTTAGTTTTCGAGATTTTCTCGAGAAGAAATAACGCTGTATGTTCCCTCTTTCCACAGCGAAAGAAGAGCATTTTATGTCGTTATTGAACAAACAACGATATGTACTTAATTCAAGCTCGTTTACGAAAGCGTGACTACGCCTATATATGGTACATTCAACGTACAAACGCTCTCTACATGAGAACTGTTTATCCATTGGAACCAGCGTGACATATCGATCCAACATCGAACGCTTGTGCTGTACATAATTCGTCTTCATTAGTCATCAGTACCTCTATCTATCTATGTACAGTTTACTAGCATGTAATCTCTGTTTTGCACTATACACGTATATACACAGAAATGTGTATTATGCACTGAGAAAAAATGTACTAAATTTTATCAAATATTTGTTTGAACTAAAACCAATATTAACTAAATATTTACTTACAATAAATAAATATTTACTTAAAAAATAATACTTAGGTCGGTATTCATAGTCAGATCTTATATTCAAGATAAGTCTTAAGAAATCACGAATCAGAGAGCCATATTAGCATCTTAAGACGTTACTTTAGATAGTCTTGAAATAAGAACAGACTATGAATCCATCCTTAGATTAATAGTTCTTGTATCAAATGAATCTCGAGTTTAGTTTTCGAGATTTTTTCGAGAAGAAATAACGCTATATGTTCCCTCTTTCCACATGTTTTATATTTAGTAAGAATATTTAGTTAGACTATTCAAACAAACATTTATTAAAATTTATTTTCAGTGTACATAATACATTAACGTATAAAATTGAAATATATATCCTACATATATTTTTCATATATATTACATAATATATATTATTATATTTTTCAATATATTATACAAATTAATTTCTAGCAATATGATTTTAGAATTTTATCATTTATAGTTTTTTTGTCTTAAAAAAAGTAAGATTCTTTTTAAATCGATACATATCTTTACAATATTTTTTTCTTTAAAAAAGGCAAAATTGTTTTTATTCCATATTGATATCTTTTAGTTACCTTTAGTACAAACCTCTACATATCATGTTCTCTGAGTACGCACGTACCACGTTTCTTCACGTGTCGTGAATTTCTGCTGTTACAGACGGAGCTGTCGCAGAATCTACAGCAGCTGTCGGAGAGAGCCCGCTCGACAACGGAGTTCATTCAAAGGCTCAAAGGAATGACGGATAAAGTACATGTGAGTATGGGCACGCCTTTGGCGCCCGTTTTAAATTCCGTGTCGACGGACGTGTCAACGCGGTACGGTGCCATGAAATTGCGAAAAGATATGGCATTAATTACATCAGTTCTTTGATAGAAACCCGCCGTGCATTCATCTCTGATGGCCGAAGGGATAATTCGAATATACAAAGGATAGCAAAGGATTCACAATCGGTGAATCAAATTCCGACAGAGATTTCTTTTGATATAGTCTTCTATTTTCCCTTCTTTATGGACATGCGTAATCAGTTTGATATTAGATTTCTCTCGTACAATATCAAATCGTACCTATATTCGTACAAACATTGTCTTCTACATTCAAATATGTGTATGTGCAAGTATTAAAAAATGTACGATATTTCTAAAGAAGTTAAAGTATCCCAAATTAAACTTATTCCATGAAAATAGATATATAGAAAGAATAGATATATAGAAAGAAAATAGATATATTTCTAGCAAAAAAATTACTACTGTATTTTTATAAAAATTAATTATTATAGTTTTCCAATTTTCCAATTTATTTTTCCAATTTTCTATGATAAAATATATGTATTGAGTATAATGATAGATCATAATTTCTTCTATACATTAAATATACATGTAAGTTCTCTGCTTAGTTTAGAGAGTTTATTATGAAATTCTGTCGTGTACAGATAATATTATATATAAAAGTAATATTGAGTAAAAGATATTTCGCGATATTATAATCAAAGAGAATAATCCATTTCAGGAGGAATGCGTGGCGCTTGAGGAGGAGGTTGAAGATCGGGTAACGAACCTGGTGAGTCTTCTGCAAGCGAGAAAGTCACGGTTGATCGAAGCCGCTCGACAAACTAGAGAGGCCAGGGTACGATCGTTGCGAGACCAGGTGGCGAGATGTGCCACACACTTACAGGCGACCACAGCGTTGCTCACATTCTGTATCGAGGCGCTAAAGGAGACCGACAGCGCGGCCTTCTTGCAGATCGGCGGCATGTTGTCGGTCCGAGCAGCGACGGCCGCCGGTTCCTGGGGCGGTGCCGAGGGTGTACAGGAGATCGCTCGTTTGCCGTTGCTCGATCTTACCCTGGACGACAAACCGCTGCGCCGCGCCATCGATCAGCTCACCTTCGTCCAACTTAAACGTGAGTCCGCCATGATGGCCGAATGTGGTTTACGTGATTGTGTAATGTCCGTGTGCATAGATTGAACCTGTCCATTCGGCAATGATCGCGAATAAATTTTATCGTACGGACGAGTTCGGGTTTCCTGATAGCAACTATATCGCATTAAGACGAAATGAGAAATGACATGAATTTTTACTCATGGTGTATATGAAGCAAATGAGCTTTTTGCACGCTACCATTTCCGCTTGATCGATTAGACTTGTATAACGTTCTGGTATACACGTTTCTTAAAAAAAAAAAAAAAAAAAAAAAGAAAAAGAAAATCAATATTAAAGTTGAAATTTATGCTTGGACGAACGAGAAACTTTAACTTTTTACTTACAACTTAAACTAAATAAGATGTTCCGGGATAAACCTGTAGAACTTCGCAGTTGATGCTATTGATTTCATTGCACTTCCAAAGTACAGCTTAATTAATTGCTACGGAACTCAGTCAAAGTATCGTAGACCTATCGCGTGTACTAAAGAGGAAGTTACTTAGGAGCCAACGTGATTAGAGCTAACCAATAGATAATTTCGTTGCAGAAGCACATATTTGTGTAGTTTAATAATGAGATACATTCAATTCTCTACGATATATACATACCATACTTACTTGAAATATCTATAACATGTAATGTCATACAATAAATAAAATAAACAAGTAAAAACCTTTAAAAAAGAAATTACAAAATTAAATTAAAAATAGAGCTAATAAAAGTTTAATGCACAGTTATATTATATAAAATAATAATCAATACACAATAATTAATTAAATGTTCGGCTCAGATTTAAGCCATCTTCAATAAACAGTCGTACCTATGAAAATATAATTTAAATCATGAAGATTTCGTCTCAAGTTTTGCTAAATTCAAAAGTGCAAATTGATTACAAAAGCTAAGTAATGACAGTAATAAAATTAGATTAAAACTTAAAAAAATATTGCTTAAGATAAATCTTTCCCAAATAATAACTTTTGACATTAAAAATATGTATTTCTCATTCAAACGAATAGCATGTGTTTTAATAATTTAATAATTTTGCAAACATTTTGTGAAAGACTTTTTCTCTGAAAAATCGCCGCAACAGTCGTTTGAATAAATCAGATATTTCTTCGTCATGATGTCTGAGATAGTTCGTAAAACATCTCGTTGGCTCCACGTCCTCGTTGGAAACTCATCCGCTTAGTTCGTTACGCGAACTGAATTGTTCATGATGGTTCGTCGAATCCTAGCTCGCATTGCGTACCTACGTATGTACCCGTGATAAAACAACGAGCGTAAAAGTGGTGTAAACTCGTTTCGAAAGACGACTTTGTGTACGCTTAATTGACTCGTAGCTTCTCGTTCCGCAACTACCGGGATTTGTAGAGCGATTTATCTTTACGAGGCCGCGCTGATCGCGCAACTTTGTACAAGTCTTGTTCGTTGATAGTCATTTACCTCTCAAATCGGCGAAAGGAAGGTTACACATGCTAGTAAGCTTCGATTTTCTTGTTATTACGTAACTCCTGAAACGACTTGCAATTACAGTTCTGTTATATAGATCATTTAGATTAGTTGCAATTTTATGCTCTGGATCACACGATTCATATCTTGTCTTTATTAATCAATTTTAAGATATCTGCAAACTTGATAATAATCACGTGAAAGGAATAATAATTTTTTACTCGAATTAATAAGTTTCCCGATTGTAAATTAACAAAGTGATCAAAAGTGAAGGTATCTGATATTTCGATAAGAGACTTTCGAGCGAGTTTTGTTTGACGTTGTGTTTGCATGCAATGTACGTAAATGGATGCAAATATTTTCATCAATTCAATGATTATAAATCATTTTACTGTTGGACGCAGCGTCAGAAGGGGAAGAGCGATTTCCTACAGCAGGTAAAGGAAACTCAATAATAGTAAACGCAGTTGTAGACATATATTTAAATATTAGTGACACGGGAAAGGAAAAGAGAGATGAAAAAAATTATTAAGAGAGATGAAGGAGGCGTCAATCTCACCCGCCAAAGTAGTCTAGACGGCTGAGAGATGACGAGAGGAAAGAGTAGGGAGGTCTGCTTAATAATTTTACGTAGCCCCCGGCAACGACTCCTTTAAGCATGCCTCCTTGCTCGCCATGGCTTTGCCGTACACTAAAACGTTTCAAAAGCGGATTAATTAGGTACCGGCTTTGCAGTAACTGCTATAACGATCTGGAGGTATTAACTCGTTACAAGGAGACCTCTCCTTACTGTTCACTGGGTATACACGGCTCTTCGTTGATTCTGGGTGTTACAGACCAATGTCAGATCGGAAAACGTTAATCACATCTGATTACCGTGTTTACAGACGTATGGATAACTTAATAACGTACGGATAGAAGGATGGGAGACACAAGACAGATGCACACTCGAAATTCAATTCACTTGAGTGGCAAATAAAATTATCGATTTCGTCGACTCAATTTGACGATGGAATCAACTCAGAATTGGTCAAAGCATTCGCCATTAAAATTAAGGATACTACGTGCGGGAAGCACGTTATATTCGCTCATTATTTTAACAAATTTAACAACCGCGCGTTCTGATTGAAATTAGAAAAGGAGAGATTAATGAAATACAAATCTATTTAACGAAACCTGATAAACGACCATCGAGAAGGGTATAAACTCGCTTCTCTATCAAGACATTTCACTTTCGTGGAATCTTGATATAAATCGTACGGTGATATCAGAAAGTTTCTTCATTACTCGCAGTTTGCTCGTCAAAGAGTGGCACGCCTCGGTTCGTTAAAATCTGCGATCGGCAGTCACACGGAATTTCATTTACTTAACCCGGCTTTGCAAATAGCAAAGCGAGGAATGTGCCCCGTGGAAACTTTCAAGTTCGCGGGAATTCCGTGTAAAGTTTCCAACGAAATCACTCTAGCGCGTTTCCCAGAATCTAACGAATGTAATACATTAGAAAAAATATATGCATATTTCGTTGGATTACGAATTTTTTTTCTCCATTAACTTTTTGAAACACAGGATTTTACAATAAAAAATGTCTTGTATAGAAATTATTTTTATAAAATATGACAAAGTTTTAATTTAATTATTTGTGGAGAGAGAGAGAGAGAGAGAGAGAGAGAGAGAGAGAGAGAGAGAGAGAGA
>NW_012130068.1:5643332-5645710 GCF_000143395.1 Atta cephalotes | reverse complement strand
ATTACACAAAATAATAAAAAAAATAAATTTCATTTATGTAATTAATTATAAGAAGAGATATTCAAACACATATAAATTTCTAGTAATTTCATAATTTATTATAAAGATGGGATGAATAATGTTCACCATGCACATTCAAACAAGAAAGGAGATCATTCTTTATATCACAATCCTTCAAAGAGTTAAACAACATATATAATATTAATATTTGATGCCGTCAGTAATCTTTTTTTTCCGAAGTCTTTTAAGAAATTTTATTTTTTAAATTTTATTATTGTATGTAAAAAATTTACATGTTAATGAATGCTTTAGGAAAAATCAAGTAAAAATGTGTAAAAATGAAATTAATGGCGAGTAACTCATTATTAATTTTCATAATTATTTCGTACGAAGCAATAAGGTGAAAATGGGAAAATCTGCGATCGCAGTTGTAATAGCTGCTTAGTAGTTTACAGTGGTAAACGATGATGGGCAAAGAGAAAATATGAAATTCATTTTCGTATTTTACGAGGCCATTACGTGCGCGCGCCCAGCGCCATTTCGATCTTGGCAGAGTGAACTTAATCGAACATAAAAATTCCGTCATATTGAGACGAGGGAGAGACAAGCAATCGACGATGAGTTCATGTTCCTGAACAGGTGCTCTGCTTTCTTAAATTTTGACTTTATCGCGGTTTCAACTTTAGTGCGATCACCATCTCGAGTTTTACGACACGTAAAATTGTTAAATTTTTCGGGCCACTGCTAAATCTCGTTATTATCTGCCTCCGTGGATTTAAAGGCGATCGGGCTGCTCGGAAGTTAAAAATTTGTCGCTGCAGAATTCGTGTGGTTTATCGTATTTTATTTTATAGCGTGGTGCATCGATTATGAGCGCGAATCGTTATTGCCTGGTAAAATTATGTTTATGTCAATGCCATAAATGTAATAATAATAAATAAATAAATTTATTATAAAATGTAAAATCACTTTTTTTGAAATTTAAAATGTATAAAATTTAAAGTCAATTTTTCCGATATTTTTGACAAATCAATATTTAGTATTCTGCTTTATTTGATCGATAGATTTCTCTCCATAGTCTAGAAAAGGAGAACGAAGAATCGGTCTAGACATCGAGCGAAAAATTAAACGCAAACTTGTCGTGAACGAGGCTGACGACCGTACAATGCGACGTTCCATACGTATGTCTCGCCAAGATAACATGAGTAAACGGGAATTTTTACCCCCTCGACGCTGGCAGATTAATTCGCTCATTAATTTATATGTTTGCGATGCGATCACGCTCTGTCGTCAACGACTGTTCTTTTAATAACAACGCTGATTCTTTTAATGCCCAACTTCTATAGTCATTATATGTATAGTGATTATAATGCGTAACTTTTAATCGAATGCGAATATTTTATTCAAAGGATGTTTAAATTTTATTACATAAATAGAAATAGATGCATGAGATATAAAACTTTGTCATAGTGTGTCTTAAAACAAATATAACGCTATTTAGAAATATTTTTTAGTGAGAAAAGAAATATTAATCTTTTCTTCTATATTTAATCTACAATAAATCAGAAATTAAAATAATAATGTACATTGTACAAAATAATAATGTATAATTTTTAATTTATTTAAATATGAAAACAGTTTCTTTTTTTACTAAAAAATTCTGTACGTTTTATTTAAATAATTAACTCTTCAGAATCTTACGAATTCATTGTATATATATAATATATTAATATATGTATATAATACTTATTGTATACTATAATAATATGTATAATAATGTATTATAATAATATGTATAATAATATGTATAATAATAATATATTATATAATAAATTTCATACAAAGATTCTGAAGAGTTAAATAAAAATTTAATGAACTTCATAAGTTGAGTCTATCAATTCCTCTTTTTTTTTGTTTGATTATAACTATCATAGTAACGAAGAACTGAAAAGAAATATGTCACAATAAATACATCTATCTGCGAATGTAATATAAGGAAAAGAGAACTGTCGTATCGTATCGAACTCAAATAAAAAATATAATCGGAGATTCTCAAGAGTTTGAAAGAAGTTTCTCGCGTGCACATAATTGTCTCGCGTTTCGAGAAAGTGCCGAAGTGAACGTGATTATTTCAAGAATGCTTCTGCGCTTGGAATGAAGCGTGAAAGATCGTCTTCTGCGAACTTCGTCAAGATCTGTCAAGTCTCGCGAGAAGACCATTTTTCGCCAAGTTAAGAACCGTCCGTCCTTTACGAAGTTTATTTTCTCCTGTCGCTAAGTTTTATCAGCAAGATATATTTCGCACGCGATACATTTAAACGGGCTATCGGCGCATTCTCTGCTTCGTCTTTCTCTCTCTCTCTCTCTCTCTCTCTCTC
>NW_012130068.1:5605366-5642664 GCF_000143395.1 Atta cephalotes | reverse complement strand
CTTCTTCTCTCTCTCTCTCTCTCTCTCTCTCCACTGTATAACCCTTATCGGTGCATCTTTTTCTACGTTTCCTCACAAAGTGAACAGAATGAATGAGAGAGAAACAGAGAGGGAGGGAGGGAGAGAGAGAGAGAGAGAGAAGAGGAGGAAAAGCGAGAGAATCTGGATACGTATCGAATATCGGCGCGGCGTGGCGCGACGCGTCTCGCGCCGTTCGATAAATCATTCCGATATGGGCATAAAGTTTCGTCGGTGTGTCGATTCACGTCGAACCCCATTGTAAAGCTGTAAAAAGAGCGATCGTAACAGTTTTTTATCCGCGTACGTTGTTTCCACGCGTCTCTGTCGAGACCGCGCCGCTCCTTCGAAAGCGGAGATCTTCGAGTCACTCGCGTGCACCTGTTCTGTCCATTAATTTCCACTTTTACGAGCGCACCCTCGTAAAAGGCGGATGATCGATATTTCACGTGTTCCCTCGCGACTTTTTTAGCCAGCTTTAATTGACGCCGCGGTAACCATTACGCTTTTCGCTTCGTCCGGATTTTTGTCGTTATTCGGTCGAATCGTAAATATTACAAGCGCAATATCGGTTCTCTCTCTCTCTCTTTCTCTCTGAGTTTATTACGCGACGATCTGTTCAAATTTCACCCTCCGTCATCAATGTGAAATTTTCACCCTTCGTCTGCAACTTGAGTCTTCGAACTTCAATATAGAATTTTACATATAATATATTATTTCAGACTGTATACTGAAAAAATTTATATACTTGTGGAAGTTTTTAATAAGTTTTTAAGTTTTTGCCGTTTTTATTATCACAGAAGTTGGATGATATTTAATTTATTTTTTAAATGTAACTATCAAAATTCATAATAAAAAAATCGATTGTGTCTTTAACTTTAAAATCCAACAGTAGCGAGTAGCGAGTAGAAAGTTAATTAAACATTAGCAATAATACTTTTAATTAATCTTTACTGTTAGAATGTATTAGTTTCTTATATGTTCGTCATTAGAGATAACATCAAAAGAAATTATCCACGCTGGCTATAATATCTAGAGATTATGGATTCACACGTTTGATAGCGCCATAACATAAAATCCGACGAAATCCGGGATAATCGATTGTAATGTCGACGTCATAGAGCGACGGAGCGTGGTGCAACGGAATTTACCGAGTGGACGGCTCCATCGAGGTTCCATGTCGGATTACACGAGTTTTTGGATCGCGATAAGCGGTGTAACCGGAAGAGAGTTTATTCTACGCCGCGTTGCTCTTTTCCTATTTGACATAAACGACTTTTCTCTCTTCGATTTTCACCATGTCACACGTCATGCAAATTATACGATCCCACCGTCCCGAAAATTACACTTCAAATTCTTACCTCCTAATTTTAATAATTCTTTTTATCTGCAAATTTTTTGCATTTTAACTAGAAAAGCTATTAGCTTTATTAAGCTCTCGAATTGTAGCGAGATGTTTAATCTGGGAATAGCCACATGGGAATATTTTTACACCATAGCGACGGAAAAATATGAATTGTAAAATACTGTTTTGTATGGATATTATTTAATATATCTTCTTTCTTTTTTTTTTTAATGATTATTCTTTACAAATCATAAAGTAATTCTAAATAATTCTTTAAACAAATTTTAAATAGATAAGTTCTATCGAAAACTCGCAAGAGAAAAGCAGATTAATTAATTATATTATAATTAAAATCTTTATTTTTTTATAAATAATAAGCTACTTAATTTATGCTTATTTATTTTAATACTTACTTGATTTCTATTTACGTTTTTCAGAAAATTGTAATTAAATTTGTGACATAATTCGTTCTTGAATAATAAATTAGAAGTGTAAAAATATTCCAGATAACTGTACATATAGAAAAAAATCAGATGATTATTTCTGAGTTAAATGCACGAATATCATTATTTATAACTTCCTACTTGTTCGACGTGTTCAAATGAAAAGTAATGTTTCCTTTTTATTTGCCATTTAACTGGAAATGAAAATACAAAATGATAAATGTTTCTCAAGATGATCTTAATTTGCATTAAAGCTCTGGCGGTTTGACGTTGAACATAGTTATGTAACGCTGGTGCCATTAGCCTAATTTCATAATGCGAATACCGCAGGGACTTTAGAGTTCTCGTAGAGCGGAACGGTTCTCTCTAAGGATATGCTGAACTCTCCGTGACGATTCGCATGTCAGGCATGAAGCCAGTTAATTATACATACATATGTTAAGTCTTCCTTGACACCGCAAGTAGGTAGAGCATCATTATTCTTAGTGTTCTGCGTCTGTTTATACATATAAAATAGAGTTAATAAATTTTGTGATACGCCTCGTTCTCCATCAATTATAAATAATTTCTCAAATTCAAATTTAAACTATAAGTGTACAACACAATGTGCTGTTTAATCCTTTTCCTATTACAGTCTTTTCGCGTCACGATATAACAAAACATTCAATGTTTGGAAATAAAATTGAATCTCGTGTTGACGCATCATGGATCATTTTTTATTTCTTTTCATGTATTGTGGTACGTTTGTTTAAATCTTCCTAGTTGCATATAAAAATTGCATTTTTTAATCTCCTGCGTGAAATGATATTTTCCTGTATAAAAGATTATATCTCTTTTGTACAGAAAAATGCGATTTTTTTCCTACATCATATATATTGAAAAAGCGTATTATGTTTCGTACATCATTGAATTCACGAGTCAATTTCGTCCGAAATCGGAAAGGTGATTAGTTTTGTATGAAATCGTAGCTTCCACGGCTTTTATTCCAGAAAATTATGAGAATACTTTTAAGAGAATACTTTTTCATCTGTATGAATGTATGGGACGCCATTGAAGTTTCTCTTTTCGCCCTGCAAAAAATATATTTCTATACGCTGTTATCACGATTCCAATCACTCGATCTCACCAACTCGTTTATCTTTTTATTTTTTATAGAAAACAAATTTTCTTTCTGATTTATAATTTGATTTACAATCGAAATTGAGCAATATGATTCCTATTGTAGATTCTAATTGTAGGTTCTAATTGTATATAATTGTATACTCTAAATATACTGCAAAAGAGTGTAAAGTAAAAATCGATCTTGAATTGTTCAAAGAAAGTTGCATTCAAGACAGACGTATGAATATAAATTATCACTAAAGCTAGAAACATATTAAAAGACGTAAGACAATAGGATTAAATAGCAAAACGAATTGGCCAATCACAGTAAAGATCGTAATATAAAGAAAATAGTTCTTTATCGTGATTGATCGATTTGCTTACGTCTCACTGCCTTACATTTTTCTATGTATTTCTAGCTTAAGTGCTCACTGAACTGTTTCGTTTGCCGAACGCATCTATTATCATTAAAAAAAAAGTAATACGATACGGATGAGACGACCCGTATAAAATAATTTTGTCAAAAAGCTTGATCGCGGTTTTTGTGATTCAACAGTATCTACCGACATGGCAAAAAACAGTACGGTAAACTTTCAGGACACATCTCTTTTTATCCGACTGCACATCGTGACGTATTTGCCGTGCCTTGGCCTTTCCTATCTTTCGCCTTTTTGGCACGTGTTTACTCCTCGATCGCGGTGACGACCGTCCGATCGGATTATGCTGCCGGCGCATCCGGAATCGACGACCGAAACAGACAGGAAGTCGACGGTCAACAGCGTTTTCGACGCTGTCAGTGGGCAGCGCGAACTAAGAGAAAATGCTTTTGGTTTATTAGCATGCCAACAAGTTCGAATTAATCGACGATCTGCATCGCGACGCTGTAGACTTTCACTGCAAGTCAGATAATTGCATACAGAAGCATCAAGGCCTACAGCGCGTGTTAACGCTCTTGAAAATAGATTCCTAACATTTACATGATCCGTAATGAACGCCCGGTCCAAAGTGAGTATCCATCTGACCGATCGTTCTTTCACGGTAAAAGCAACGAGCGCGAATTTCTACATCTATCAAATAAATTATTGTAATTTCCCATAAGAGAGGAAACATATGTATCTATGTGCCTTAACATTTTAATGCAATGCCTCATTTTAAACGAAAGATGTTTGGACATTTGAAATATTCTTTTTTTTTTAATCCCCTTCTGTGCAATCTGGGTCTTTTTCCAGCTTAAGTTTCTTTTTACTATTTCTAGGCTTTCAAAAAATAGACAAATTCGGGACTTTTACTTTTCGACATCTCTATTACATTATCAAGTAGTGTTTTTATTATTAAGATCTTTGAAAGAAACGCTACCAGCATCAAATTATTAAAATCTTTCTAACATGCTTATGAGCATCAATATTGTAGGAAAATAAAGAGAACCGTAAGGTCATTTAAAAGTATATATAGACGACCCGAATAAGTATGACAACAGAGGAGCGCCATTGGCGTAGCATACACTGAATACTAGGATTGAAAACGAGGACTCCTGAGTTTTCAAATTTCAAGCTTCTTCGTTAATTTTTTCGTCAGTCCCTACAATTATTAAATAATTTGTCAATTTAATTTGTAATATTACTACCCTAGTTCTGTTAGAATTGCGTTTCAAAATTGAAAATTAAATTCGACATGCAATTTGCAGGATATGTAGTAAATAAATTTATAATTTAATAATTAAAAAAAATTCGAATTATTTAATAATTAAAAATCCAGCTTGACTATTTAGAACATTTATTTCCTTTTTGTTGTGTTCCAAATGTTTATTTAATAAAAATTGATATTTGAGCTAAAATGAGGAAAAATGGAAATTTATTTAAAAATGTATAACTTCGCGTGTGAAATTTCGCGTGTGCCAAAATGACTCAAATTACAGAGTTAAATGAATTACTAGAATTTTATATAGAATATTGCAGCTCCAAAAGAAATTAATATTAGCTGTTAATTTTATTTTAGGTTCCAACATGATCAGTTTGATTTTAGCGTTTTATTGAGAAAGTTATACGTATTTTCCACTCGACTTGGCAAATTAAGATATGGTGCTCTGCATTGACAGCTCAGTATATTTCTGTGGGATAGAAATTTGAATAGCGCACAGTAATTTCCGCGGCTTTAACTTGTACCTTAGACAGTCAGAATCGAATACAATTGCGGTCGCTGCGGCAACAACCAAGTTTGGTCCGTCGTTAGGAAACTCGCGACAAATTCGGCAGTCGGAAGCCTGTTTAAATCGTAAAATTATTGCCACCGAAGGTCATCACGCAAGCCAGCTTCGAAGCAAATCGGATTGTAACCAAATACCCAGCGCAGTTTCAAATCATATTGTAGTCGAAGTCTCGACTAGCGGTAATTAAAACTTACTCAAATGAAATCGTCTATTTGTGAATCTATTTTATTTTCTTCACAGTATTTTTAATTTATGATTTTATATGTACTGTTTAAATTTTGTCTAAAATCTTTTGGAGTAAAAATTGAATCAGTCTTGAAAAAAAGGGTGAAACTTTTCATTCTTGAACAAAAGTGGCAGATTTTTATTCTTTTAAAGTAAAATTTTATTATTTTTGAGTGAGATTCACTCCAGGAAGGATAATATCTTCTTTTTTTGGAATAGACTTCTCCTAAAGTGATTTTCACTCCAAAAGAATGAAATCTTATTCCTAAAGAGTGAAAATCTGCTATTCTTATTTAAAAGTAAAAATATTTTATTAGATATTTTTCCAAGACTGGTTAAATTTTCAATCTTTTGAAGAGTATGTATAAGTTTATTACTTGTATAAAGATGCATTATTACACATACACCTATAAACATGATGTGCGCATTATAATTTTATCAGGAATTTTTCTTTTTTTTTTATTGATTACATTCTAATCTATTTGCATTTGCAACTTTCTACTTATTTATAAGCTTATTCGTTTGTAAAATGATTTACAAGCAAACTTCGTTGGCTCAAAATCTCCAAAGTTAAATGCCTTTACCTCAATCCTTACGAAAATACGAAATGTTTAGTTACTTACTCGAGAAACTTCTTAAGTGTGTACAAAGTTTTACCGAAGTAGAAAATTTCAGTATTGGAAGCTTCCGTCCTTAAGCAAGTACAACAACTGATTTATAGTCTGCTTATAACTTTATTTTTACGAAACTTCAAAGCAACCCTATCTATTTTTCCATCACGCAAGTGGAGTTCGTTACATTAACAAACGAAGGATTTTATTTCAAGTTAATCAAAGAATTGAAATTTTCGTTTATTTTCTCTCTAAAACTTTTAGATTTCACTGTAAAAAGTGAAACCTCTCTCATTTGTAAAGATTGAAAATTGATCCATTCTTTTTCAAGATTGATTCAATTTTTATTCTATAGAGTGAGATTCCACTTCAAAAAATTTAGAGAGTTCATGTATTAAATATCATAATTAATATAATAACTTTAATATGTATATATATATATATATATATATATAATAACTCAATTTAATATGATAACTCAAATTATCGCGAATATTATTGCGATTATCGTTGTTGGAATTGACTTCAAACACCCTTGGGCTTAAAGTCACGCACACCTGAAAGACATTAAATCTAGCTCATTACTTTACTGCCGCGTTTCCACGCAACGTTGACGATTGCAATAACGCGGAGCGCTGTTAAACCGTCTCAATGTACGCATTTCCAGCACCCGGAGCTCCTTTACTAATCCCCGAAGAGTGTAGCGCCGAGAACAACAGCGTCACCGTTGCCTGGCAGCCGCCTCCTGGCCACGGAATTATGGGCTGCGCTGGACAGAGAGGCCCCGCCATCGAAGGATACCTTTTGGAACTGGATGATGGCTGCGGCGGGGAGTTTAGGGTGAGTAAACACTCTCATATATCCTGAAGAAATTGTACTCCCCGTAAGTGTGTCGGGAGAGATGGTTATTGAACGCTAGGCTCGGATCTCGAGGCTTTCTTGAGATCGCCCATGAATTCTTCGATGGCACTTCACTCGTCGGGATCTTCTACCGTTCTCGTTTCTTTGTTGACGCGACGTCCGGTTCCGGTGTTTCTTTATCGTGCTCTTCTTCGACCGTATCATCTCGTGACGACAGCGATACGACTTCGTCCAACAATGGGACACTTCGACGTTCTCACGATGTCTTTCGTAGAATTGTCCTTCGATCTGGCGCAGACGAGAAAGAAAGATTCTTGCTAGCATTAAATAATATTTGACGTCTGTTATTTCTCCCATAGAAATCTCGAAAGCAACATAGATTTTCTTACAATAGTAAATATTTTTTCCGAGTATATCATAACTTTTCTCTTTTTAATACGATTTCTTTTAAAACAGATTATCTAAATATAAGAATTTATTTTTTCTATTTTTAAAGAGATTCGAATTAAAAAGAAAAATTGCAATAATAATTATAATTTTAAATTAGACGGATGAGAATAAATCCAATTAAGTAAGAGAAATCCTATTATCGATTAAAAAAGATGTTAGTACTTGAATATTTCGATGTTGAATTTATATATTATACATATTTCCAGAAAAATGGCAATATTTGAAAAAATTAGATATTTTATTTTGAAATATTTAAACTAAGATCCGCTTTAACCGAAAATAAGTTTATTTTTCTCTTCATTGATTTGAAAAGAATATTTACTGATCGCGTTAGAGGAGAGGAGGAACTGGGAACACGGGAACGATATTAAACGTGAACAATACTATTGTAGTATATTAGAGTAGTGGCCTTCTCTCATTTCTCACACTTAGCGATAATCTGATATACAATCAGTACCACAATATAACATATAACATAAAAAGGCACATGATGTTCAAGATAAATACCATTACATTTCCATTGTTTTTGATGTAAGGAAAAAATGTAACTATTGCGAATAACTAAGGGAAAAGTTAAATAAAACTGACAATTATTTATTAATTATAGAAGTTTTTATTCAATAATTATTTCGCTCTAAACTAGAATATAATTAACATTTATATTCAATGTAAATTATTATTTTAAACAAATAACCAAGACCCTCGGTGCCTGCATGATAATTCCAAACGGAGATTTGTTTAAAATTATAGGTTACATTGATAATACATGAATTGTTAATTATTGTATTAGTTTAAAGCCAAATAGCTATATCTTTTGAATGAAGACTTGTATAATTAATAAATAATTATCGGCTTTAAATTAAACTTCTCCATTAAAGTGTTCGCACTTCCCACTCATTCTTGTATGAAAATTCACACACAATTTAGTACAAAATGTTATTAAAAATGTAGTGATACTAATTTTATTGGACTGAAAAACTGTTCGTCCGTTTCGCACTCCCGAAAAGTTAAGATGAGGTTTCCTCACACTTGAGCAAAAGAAAGTTACTCGTAATGTAAAAATAGTAAAATAAAAAAAAGGAGTTGTACGAACGTGGCAGGAAACTCTAAAAGATTGTGTATGTTGAACTAAACGTGACAGTATAACCCAAGGGAAAAGAGATGTAAGTTCGCCTGTGAAATACATTCATTAAAATTCTACAGTAGCTTTCTTTTATGTATTTTTTTTAAATCTTTAATTAGATTGTATATTTGTACATATGCAAAATTGGTTGCCAGGATCCTTTAGAGACTGAAAATATTCTTTTGATCTTCCTAATTCAACAGTTATTATTCTGTTAATCAATTTGAGTAAAATTTATGTAAAACTTTGTGATATTATTGTATTAAATATTTGTCTGCCATCATTTCTAGATTATATATACACGCAGAAGTAATGAATACAATTTTGTTGCTGTCATTCAGCTTTGTTTCAAATTTCATTGCTACAATTTCCGTCCCGTAATAATACATACTGCACGTAGTGACATCGAGATGAATCTTATATGCGGATCAATTTCCGGATACGAGCGTTTAATAAAACTGCACGGGGATGTACAAAACCCGCCTTTCAATTTATTGAAGGATAATATCAGTTATCGGCGTGACGTCGAAGCGCAAAGGGGATCAGAAAAAAACGTCAGGAATAAAAACCCTCTTTGTTGAGAATTTGTCTCTGCGCACCGCAAGATGAATATTGATACCGATCATCCGTAAAGTTGATTTTTTTCGTAGAGATTCTAGTTATGGGTTGTAAGTTCAGCACGTTGTACCAAGAATCGAAACGAATCACTCACGCGCGAATACTGTCCTTCATAAAAGGGTCGGCTATGTATCCATTCGGAGTGTGTTTCCGGACTGGCGAGTTCGTTCGTCACATTTATTCTCGGGTTGGTCTCTTTACTCGACTGGATTCGAAACATCGTCTTTCGCATTTTATTGATCGTAAACGCGGGTGGCAGCGAGCACCCTGAAACGCGGTAACGATTACAGCTAATAATTCAGCCTAAATAGCGCACGTGAGCCGCGAGACATAAAAGTCGAGATTAAAAAGATAGCCTCGTGGAACGAATTCGCGGTGCGAGTTTGAAAAATTTGGAGATTAGCGTGCTGAATAAAGGCAGTTTAATTGCGTTACATTAATCTGTTTGTGGGTCCTAAAATGGGTGATAATATCTCTAATTGTCCGATGACGAAATTGTACACAGAAAGAACGGTTTTACGGAAGCATCTAAATATTTAGTTAGATGTAGATCTGAAAATATTTTTGTTAGGTTATCAAAATAATTAATGCAGGGCACTCAAGTTGATTGCTAAAATGTCAAAACTTTTTGCTTAAGTTTACTACATACTTTGATGATTCAATAAAAAAAATTATTTTTAGATCTGTATCTACCTAAATATTAAAAAAATTTTTTTGTGTGCCTTGAGATCCTTTATAAGGATCTGTCTCTCTCTTTTTCTAAATTAGTATTTCATATATGAATTGAGAAACAGTTTGTGAAGTAGAATTCTTCTTCTGGTAAATGAAGATTCGATATTGAGAGCGTTAATTGAAGTCTATAACTCTAAGATTCCGGGCTTACACGTGAGAAATGAGCGATCTTCTCGGGCGATGGCAATTATTAATTGCTCCCAGCGAAATCGTCCCGTTCATTAGAAGTTTTTATCAAATGACGGCAGTTCGAACCGTCGTTTGCCACATAATCCACGATATTAATGTGAGGTAATTTTCCGGCGGTCGTAGAGTTTCATAGGGTATTGTCTTCCGCCAGCGCAAGGGGAAATAAAATCGCACAAAGTGAAAAAGAAAATGATATCATAAAGTTTTAGCATTTTTACACGAAATTATTTTAATATTGCTGGACTTAATTCTTTGAAATATTTACGTGCTACGTGAATATAACACGGAATAAAATACATTTAAGTTAAAAAAATATAGAAATTAAATGTGCAAAGAAAAAGACTGTTTTTTCTTAATATATATTGTTAGAAACAATAATCAGAAACTCAATCTTTTGAATTAAATAACATTTTGGTATTTTTAACTTTGATATGTGTCAAAATGTAAATCAATTCATTTCTGTAGTTATAGTTTCAAAGTAAAGTTCAGTAAATTAAATTTGAGTCAAATTTAATTTTCTTGAGTTAAATTGTATAACTTCATTGTTTTAGTTAAATTAATGGTACATTTAGTAGAAACAGTGGTGATCTATAAATTACAAATAGTCCAAATTGAATATAATTTGACATTTGAATAAATTTAATATACGAATAAGTGTGCGAATGTTAATTTCATCTCATGATTGATTCGAGCTTTTTACATTTATATATATTTTGATCATAAAAGTAATTTTATTACGAAATTGTATTAATTCTTCTTGTTTTTCATGAAGATTTCACTCTTCAAGTGATTCATGCAGGAATAAATACTATAAATAATACTAAATCCAGAGTAAAATCGATGAGAATATGTATCGCCATGTCGCGTATGAATTCTCGTTCGCACAAACGTGTTTCAGGTCGGGCCTGTAAATCGCGCGTCTAAATTTTCATGCTTTGTTAATAATGCACCCGGCGTTGCGATATGGTGCTCGTTAACGAACGGAGCGATACCACGAATATAAATCGTCCTCGTTGTCGGCGCTCTCTTCGTCCTTTCTACCATCCCTTGTTCGACCTATCGTCTATCCTCTTGGCGGCCATCGAGATATCACGGTCCATCCTCCTCCTTTTAATATTTAAATCGAGCTCGTTCGCGCGGCACGATGCTTCGGGTTTCCCGGTTTCTGGTTTCCGTTTCCGCACTGTCGCTCGTTGAGCTCGCAGGAGGAACCATGAGGGCTCCTTTGACAAAAAGGATCGGGTTTGCCAGAAGATTCATGCTAATCCGGAGATAATTCCGCATCTCCTGTGTGATTTTATTTAGAAAATACAAGATATGCAAAATTTTAATTCTCGATTCCGACAAGATATACGAAAATAATAATATTAGCAAACTTCACATATTTTAGTAAACATATATCTATTATTATGAATATATTATTTTTCTATTCTATTATTCATATATTTTGTATTATATTATTTTATATTTAATGTCAGTTGGAAATCGATTTTTTTATCGAGACATATATACATATATATAATGAATAATAAAATTGTATCGAAAATGGTATTGAAAAGAAAAACCGACTTGTTGACTTTGTATCATATATTTAATCAGTTCAAGAAACTTTTATTTCAATGTTAAATCTAATAGTGTATCGTACTTATTTATCTGTTGGTCGACCAATCGATGCTTTCTTGACGTTTCTTTGAGGAAAGTCGACATAACAGGTAAATTCCTCTCTTTATTCACAATTCTCATTTATCCATCATTCAGACGAACAACGTCAATACTTGCTCATCACAGTGAACAAGTGTTTTCGAGCCAAGTTAGATATTTCAACTTTACTTTTGTCATTACTCCATATTTACCCAACGGAAGTTGGCATTCTTGATTTTTCCATGTTTCTAAGATAAATTAATTTAATTTTGTTTTTATCTTTACAGATTTCTAATTATTATTTTACATATAATTTTAGAAATCTATTTAAAATAATAAAGTATAAATAATAAAGTATAAACATTTAAAAAAGGTTTTTTAAATTATAATACTTATATTATAATACTTATTATTATTTTTATACTGCGTGTTTTGACACAGACATTTACTTTAGCGTAGAAAGAATTTAATTACCGTAAGTATATAGTAATGGATTATTATAGAATTTTATGCTATAAACATTTTCTTGCATTTCCTGATAAGTAAAGATTTTACAAAAATAAATATTCTTTCTCCTATAAATCTTAATTTTGGCAAAAATTATTCTCTCTCTTAATAGGGCAGGTTATCCAACTATAATTGCAACCCGCAAATTCACGAGTGTCCTGTTTGAAATCTGATTCGCAGGAGGTGTACTGTGGCCGCGAGACCATTTGCACGGTAGACGGGCTACACTTCAACTCACTCTATAACGCCAGGGTGCGGGCCTTTAACAGCGCCGGTGAGGGCGAGTACTCGGAGCTGATCGGCCTTCAGACCGCCGAGGGTGAGAGCTTTTTCCTTTTTTTTCTTTAGGGTTTCCTGGGCGAAACGCGCAGAGGCTTCGGCTGGAAAATCGGCGTCGGTGTCGCGTGGAAGACGAACGATCGTAAGCGACGTCGATTTTCCAGTCGCACGTATTTTTTTTCCGCGGCACGATCGCGTGATCGATGAGATGGACGGTAGATGCACAGAAATAGCCGCGATAGAATGCCCATCCGTGTGGCGTTTGCGGAATAATGCGGGCGACAATTACAAATGACTTCGAGGAGATTTTTATCTTTTTACCTTTGCGTTATAGTTTCGAAAGAAAAACAGATCTTCAAAATTTTCATTCATCAAAAATTTCATTTCATTATCATTAATTCTGCTACACGGAAAAAACGATTTTGCTGAAGTATCTAAAAATTAATTAGATACAGATCTGAAAAAAATATTGTTTGGACCATCAAAATAATTAAGTAGGACTCTTAAACTGATTATTGAAAAAAATATTAAATTTTTAATAAATATTTGTTTGAATAGTTCTATGTAAATATTTATTAAATATAAATAAATATGTATCTATTTGATTTAAGAATCATTAAGTTGATTTAATTATCATTTTTCTTATTTAGTAAATATTTATTTATTATAAATAAATGTTTAAATTATTAATCTTATGAATACTTAATATTATACTTAGTATTATTTAAAAAAATATATATTAAGATTTATTTTATTATAAATTTTTAGTGTAGAATGTTAAAATTGTTTGCATCAATATTTGTCAATCAATTGTTGTCATCAATATTTAAGCATTCTATATAATTATTTTGATAGCCTAATAAAATTATTTTTAAATTTGTATCTAAATCTACAAATACTTCAACAAAATCGTTTTTGTGAACGGAAATGCTTAATTATTTAGTGGCAAATTAAACATTTTGTTTAATTCTTGAACAGTGACAGAAGATCGACTAACATGACAGATATAGAATACGACGAATAGATACGATAAATAAAATTATTTTGATCTAAATTAAATAATTAATTAACTTAATTAACTTAAAGTAAATAATCGAATTCAAAATCTTTGTTTATAGAACCAAATTTTATGTTAAATTTAAATCTTCATATTTTTCCAAATATAATATTAATAAAGAGAGAAAACTTTTTTTTTCTTTTGAATTCTCGAATCGTAACTTAATCAATTTAATATTAATCAAGCGGGAGTTAAATATTAAACTTCAATTCAACAATCGCGCTATATAAGAAATTCTATATCAAAGTCTTAAATTATTTAACACACCGCGAAAGATAAAACATCCCTTCTTTTTTGCATTGAGCTTCCGCAGTCGGCTCACGTCGACTTTCCACATCAAATTCTTAAATTATTTAGCCGCACAGAAAATCAGATCTCCTCATTCTCCTTCTCATATTAAGATTCCACAATCCTGTCACGTCGTTATTAACATCGAGTGCGGCTGCGACGTCGAATTCCCAATAACCCAGCACTCGATAACCCAACGTTCGTGCCTGAACGTGTAGTTCGTTAAGCGTGCTTGCGGATCCGAGTCCGCGGAATATTAATCGAAGCTGTACAGCAAACCGTATCCTCTGGTCTCTCGCAGTGGCGTGGTTTTCGTGGGCCACCGGCGCGGCCGGCATACCACAGGAGGTATCCATATCCGAGGACGCGATGAGCGCGTCCTGCGAGGGCTATGAGCATCGCGTGGTCCTCTCGAGCGTCGGCTTCTCGCGAGGCGTACACTATTGGGAGCTGACCATAGATCGATACCACAGTGACACCGATCCAGCCTTTGGAATCGCCCGAGCCGACGTGTCGCGTGATCAGATGCTGGGTAAGTTCTCCATCTCTACTAGATCTCTCTCCTTCTTGTCCTCTTCTACGGAAAATATCGTGCGGTTTATCTGGTCTCGATGAAATATTCATGCGCCACCCGGTACACCCCGGAGATCCCTGGTTTGTTCGGAAATTCGGAGGCGAGAGACGTATGTACCGTTTTCACCATATTTCTTTCTCCCTCTTTCTCTCTCTCTCTCTCTCTTCTCCCTTTGCCTCTGTCTTTCTATTTCTCTTTTTCTCTGTCTCTTTGCCTTTGTCTCTATACATTGTCTCGGATGAGAGAAAACGACGGTCAAGAGATTCTGAGAGATCGCAAAGTGCGCGACCGTGGTTGTGCAACATACTGGAAGAAGAGGGTATTTTAACCCTTGGACACGTGGAAACCGGGTCAATGCTCTTAGAATTGATGAAATTCGGAAATCGATTGTGTGCTGCCTAGCAAATAGAATGGAAATTTATGGATAGGGTCTGCAGTCGTGTCATGTGTCATCTTTTTCTTCTTGCAATTGTTTTCTCCACGACGTGTTCAATAATAACTATTTGTTTCACTTGTTTCAATTATTTTAAACAAATAAAGAAATACATTAATACGAGTATTTGAAAAATCATTTTTGCTATTATTAGTCCTAATCGGTATCTAGTGAACTCGAATATTTTCTTTAACTATTTTTATGAAAAATTGTTTATAACAAATGTTTTTCACTCTTATATAATTTTAAGTTATATAATCTTATTCCTCAACTTACAAAATGAAACAAAAATCGTTCAATTATATAATAATTTTAAGTAACGTTACAGTAATTTAAAATATACTGAACTCACAAATATTATTATAGTTAAATAATTTTTGAGGAAATTATTATTATTAGAATTAATTAAATTTCAAATATTCTTAACATTACTTTCACTGTTTCTATTTTTAACACATTAATCAATGCTGTCGTTTATGTGGCATGCAATTCAAGATAAAATTCAATTAAACTAGTGGCTACGCTTGTTTTCCTGCTGGATTGCTAGCTGGATTAGAATCTTGCCACCGTATTAGCTACAGTGGTGACAGGGCCAGCATCGCAGACAATACGGTGGGAAGATTCTAATCCAGCTAGCAGTCCAGCAGGAAAATAAGCATCGTGTGTCGCCGGCTTTTAAACTATTCTCTAGAAGGCAACTCACGTATAATTTTGAGAATCATTTTGTACACAGGTAAGGACGATAAAGGCTGGAGCATGTACATAGACCGCCAGCGGTCGTGGTTCATGCACGGCGGTGGTCACGCACAGCGTACGGAGGGTGGCGTTCAGCAAGGCTCGACTGTCGGCGTTCTTCTCGACCTGGATACCACACATACGCTACGTTTTTTCGTCAACGACCAACCGCAGGGCGGCATCGCCTTCCGCGATCTCTACGGCGTCTTTTATCCGGCGATCAGTCTGAATCGCGGCGTAACCGTAACCCTTCATACCGCTCTCGATGTTCCACGTCATCTCCTCGCACTTCACGAGGAGTACATTAGTGATATGGTTCAGAGCTAGGGGTACCTTAACGTCCTCAAAAAAGGTTTGCCGCAGGAGATCGGCTCGCCTTTAGGCCCAACGACGTACGTCACAGACAGGTGCAGAGACTTCGAATCGGGTCAATTGCTGGAGAAGATTATCGAGGAGAGCCCGGTTGACGTTAACTAATCGGTAGATCTTTTAAATATGAATTTAGAGCGATCGTAGTACATTTTCTATGAATCTACTTGGCACAAAGCGTTACGAAATAACGTATATACGAGAAAGCATCTGAAATTGCTCTCGCTCTGAGATATCATAATATTAATGAGGGCGCTTTAGTCCTTTCGCAATTGTACAGCGAAATGAGAGCGGTTTAATCTCCTTAGGGATTCAGGAACGAAATATACGTTTTGCGTATTTTGTCTGAATATATTTTATTTATTTAAAATAATTATAATATTAAATAATTATAATATTAAATAATTATAATAATTATAATATTTATTTAGAAGTAATATTTAGCGGAGTGTTTTCTAATTTCGCAATCGTGGCACATATTTTGTGTTCTAAATTTAGTATATTATAAATAAGAATGGTTTTTTATTTGTAATTGAAAAATATGTAATCCCTGAGGATGTTAATCCGGATAAAATTCGCCTCGCGCTATTTGTCTGAATATAAGCGGGCTCCACGAGGAATAACGATTCAACAGGTCCAGAAACTTTGGCGAAAAGGGTGATTTCCGAGGGTGGCACTAACCGTGGACCCTTTTGGATCCACCTTGTTTGGGAAACTGAAACTCAGAATTTAAATTTTAGTTGGGAAATCGGAATTTGTACTTTCCTATTTTATCCATATAATAATCGTATTAAGTGAAATCACCAATAATATCAATCGAAGCGCACACGTTTCGAAATAGAGAAATAAGATCACTTGAAAAGTGAAAAGCTATTTCATCCCGAAGAATTAACGAGACTGACATAATTCACGCACACGTCACGCGATCCATAAATAATGTTCTCCCGTTAGGAAGTCAACGAAAGCTAAGATAAAGTTTCCTCCGCTGGAAATTAGTCCAGTTTTCTATTTATACCGCATTCTATATTATATAAGCGGAGAAAAGAAAATATTTTTTCCTACACGCTTCCTCAATTCATTTCTCAAATAATTACCTCGACGAAGACTTTAAAACGCACTTCTGAGGATCGGTACGTCCGGCCTTCGGTCAATTAATTCAAGTTCTCTGTTCACACTATAGTCAATACTGTGATCCAGAAAGAGGCGTGGGAGAAATTATCGGACACTTAACCGAAGGTGGAACGACTGGCCCTCGGAAGCAAGGAGACGTCCATTAGCAAATAGCCAAGTATCGTCGACGACAAACTTTGTCGAAGACCGTGTCCGAGTAGAACGATCAATCGATTGGTTCGAGAGATCGCATTGAGACAGCCGAGGAATAGAGAGGAATCTCTTGCGAAATTCAGTTCGATAGAGAAAGAGATGTACGACCGAGAAATAGAGTCTCGTCCGATAGCAACCTTTCTCAATATTCTCGACGGGGCATTGGTTCTTGGTAACTTCTTACTCTGGAGAGAGTAGAACCGAAGTGCGCGAAGAAGGACATACAATATCGAGGAGGGCCTCGAATAGCCTTTCCTGCAACGTACTCCGGATAGCCAGGAAAGAAAGTCGATGATCAGTCCCATCGGGCGGCATTTGCCGCAGTTTTGTTCATCGTGTAATGTAATTAACTCTTTTAGCACCTGCTGTTATATAGCATGCGTCTACAACGATTTATTAAAGACTGCAGAGTTTCGTTTACTATGAAACTAAGAAGAAAATTTTTCAGAATCTTTATATTTCTACGATATATGTAATGATTTAATAATTTTTTATTGCAAAAATAATTTTTGCCACAGAAATTAGAGGAAAATAGTGAAGATATAAATCATTCCGAAAAATACATTTCTTTCACAACAAATATACAAAAAATTTTTATAACTGATGTTAGACGATTTATCTCTCACAATCAGAAAATAATGAGATGCACTTTTTCCAATCGAATGAAATTGATCGAAACAAGATTTAGCAATTGAATTCAGTTCGGTGCTGAAACAGTTAATGACCGCGAGCGTCGAGTTTCAAATCGAACGCTGACGAGGCGCGATCGACGATGAAAAGAGGAATGATCGACCACGGTAAAAGCCGATAATTATTCTACAGGAGAATCGAAACCTCATGTTAGAATACGCTGACATGGACAGATTCTTCATTCTGTTTGAAGCGATCGACAGATCGCTCGATCGTCCACCCATTATCCATATCGACATACACGTATAAGTGTAATCGCGTTGTAGGCGTTAAGCTCCATTAACTCTTCGCGAACCAGGTAGAAAATCAACATGGATCATGTGTGGGGTATCTCATACCCCATGCTATACTTCATTATAAATATACTAATCTAGTAGTATGGTAATGACGCATTCTTCAGCTGTACGAAATGGCAATTTGCACTTTTAGAAGAAGTTACAGAAGTTCATCTTGCTGGGGTATGTCACACCCCACCTAATTCGCGGAGGGTTAAAGCGTATAGATAGATAAGATATAAAACAATGCTGCCACGGCTTTAGTGTACAATAATGAGTATACGTTTTCTAGTCTTCTAGAGACTCAATCGACACATCTCCTTTCATCCAATCTCACTCCGTCATTTCTTCCTTTCCCCTTTCTTATCCCCACTAATTCTTTTTTACAACTTTGTATCTCTCGACAGTCAGGAGTTACGGGACGTTTGGTCCTCGCGCTCGATCTCGCCGTTATATTCCGATGTAACGATAATTCGGAAGCATTATTCTACGCCGGATATCGTTTCTGCGAGTGCGCACGCCTTTTGGCGCTATGTACATAAGTGTATATATAACATATAACTATATCAATTGTACCACCGATGAATTTGCCGATTGTATCATTTACGACTGTATCGGATCAATAAAACACAACGAAAACGTCCATACGACGTGCCATATTTGTGTATGACCTCTCAATTCTCCCCTTCGATTCGCTTTTCCCTCTTCCAGCGGTGGATTGAAGTACTTAGAGATTCTCTGCAGTCTGCAAAGTACCAGATCGAAAATAAAAGATCTTGTGAAAAATGTTGAACATCATTCTTTAAATGTTACATATCAATATTTTTGACGTTACAACACCTATATTTGATTATCCAATTTTCATGAAATAGAAATTCGTATTTCAAGAGTTGAAATTTCAAGAGGAAGACTTGCGAATTGATACCTTTGTGCGATAATCCACCACTATTCTCCAGGCGTTTTCTCCCTTCTTCTCCGCCGTTTTTCATTCATTTGATCCGAAACTTTCGCAACACCTCTTCAGGAAGTTCTCTCGCCGTTGCGCTGGCTCCCGCAAATTGCGACGAGTGGCTGAACGGAGGAGGAAAAGACCGGCGGAGAGCACAGTACGTAGTCTAGAGATGGAAGAAAAAAAGAAGTAAAAGGCGTCGAGTAGTCCGAGAGAGAGAAAGATAGTACTCTGCTCGGCGAAGAAAGCACTAACGCGGTCTGGGCGGGCCCCTTTAACGAATGCAATTAGCTGTCGCGGCTGTGGCTACGGTGTAGGATCATTTTTCCCCTTCGGGCGTTATTTTATATCGCCTGTACCGTAAGTTCGTTCAAGCATGGCGCATGATTCGATTCGAAGATTGGAGGAAGGACGAAGTCGCGCGACCACGTTTAGGGCTAATCGATTTCCGTCTTTTTGCCCCGGTCGTCGTTTCTCCGATGCAGGACGTAGCAGTCCTTTTGTCGCCAATAGCGTTTTTCTTTAGATAAAATTGCCGGTGAAAATATTGAAAAATGTTTTGACACTCGTGATTAAATTTGGGAAATCACCATATATTGTACATAGGAAAATTAAAATAAAACATAATTTAGACTTTACGAAAATTTTTAATAAGACTGTATACAAAATATTTAATCCTTCATCTGCATCCATATTTTTACTTCTTTCGTCTACAATCTGATTTCCAGCCCAAGTTATTTTACTGTTTTAGGCTTTTAAAAAATGTAGAAAAAGTCCAGATTATTTTTTTCAGAATTTTTATTACATTAACAAAAAACTTTTTTAATTAAAATGTTATTCAATAAAAATTGAAATTTGAGCAAAGTGAAATTTTGCTTGTAAAAAGACTCAAAAAAAACTCAAATTCTATTGCATATATTATCAAAAATGTGAAAAAAAATTTTGACCTTTATGTTTTATTTTCCCTGTTTAAATTAAAAATTTAATAAATAAGTTTTATAAAGTATCTTTAGTTGTTTAGACATGTAACAAATGACACAAATAGCAAAATCATCTCAAAAAGAATAATTTCTGTTTATCTTTTTGCGCACTCATATTATAATCTTCAGAAAAACAATAATATGAGAAAAAGTTAAGATCACGTCGGTTTATGGCACGCAAAAAAACATTATAAAAGTTGTTCAATGCCTCTCTGGAAAGTTCTTGTCCTCCACAAATTACAGCCGGCAATGCTGTTGGGAAGAAAGATGGTCATGGATGTAAGTTGGGGTTAAAGTAGAAAGAAAAAGGAAAGTCGAATCGAAAAGACCGCGCGAAAAAGACCGGAATATTATTATTATTAAAATCGTTTGTTCTTATAAGACAGTATAAGAAAAAAAGACGAGTCCAATAAACTGTCTTTTACAATTAGCAGCAAATAATTCACCGTTATTCAACTATAGAATATTTGGTGAAGAACAAAGTTTCAAAAGATAATTTCTTGACAAAGTTGGAGCGCTTCTTCGCAGAAATTTAGGCCGAGGTATATACTATATTACGAAGTTTTACAACTTTGAGAATTAAATAATATTTAATGAATTAAGCTTTAAAGATGATAATGACTAACGGAACGTTCTTCTGAATAATTTTAAAAGCGTTTTATTTTCAAAGAAATTTATTTTTAGTTTTATCATTAAGTTTTACAAGCAACCAAGATATTTAATAATAAAAATTTGTATAAATTGCGCAACGCGCGAATTGTATTCGATCGCATAATTTATACTGAAAGAAATTTCTTTTTCAAATTAAGAAATACATTTTTAAAGATGAAATTTTGATGAAATCCTAAGTAATTTTCCAAGAAGATATTTGACGCAAGTCACGCCTACAGAAGGATATCGAGTTTTGGATTAGGAAATAATAGGTAAGTCCATGTATTCTACTCACTCGTTGACAATAACGCAACAAGGATTTCGAAAGTATAGAAGTTCTGCTTTTTTACGATTCTCTTTTGAGGAAAGTATATACTGCAGCTTACGCGAGCTTAAAAGTTAGTCTCGGAGAAAATCGGCGGATCACATAGGTATATGCGTTGTAACAGTACAGATTTATATAACGACGAAATCTTATATCCCGTTAAATAAAAGTATCTCCTTAAACGTCGCTATCGTGTAAATCCGTGCTTTTCGAAATGTTCCGCACGATTCTAGGGGATTGTGCAAAATGCTAGTAAAATTTTAGCGTTTTATTATCTGTATCTTACTGCAATATAAGTTACATATACTCGTTTAAACTTTCCACTTTTGCGTTTGATTACAGAATTATATGAAACTCATTCGCAATGAAATTTAAAGCATCTCGAATACGATAAAACAAGACATACAAAAAATATATTTAATTAAGAATGATTAACCAATTTAATAGCAATTCAATGAAAATTATTTGAATGAATTTCAGGAGATATTAAGAATTCAACAAAGACAAACATTACTTTAGATAATTTTAAGAGCATTTTATTTTCAAAGAAATTTAGTTTTATTTTTATTTTAATTAAAGTTTTTCACGCAGTCAAGATAATTCAACGAAAATTTATGGATTATGCGAAAAATTGCGAAGAATCAAATTCTAAAAGAAATTCCATTTGAGAATTCCATTTGTTCTTCTAAAGATTGCTATCTAAGTTCTAAATTAAATTGAATCATAAATTAAAAGAGCTTTTTGAATTTTTCGTTAATAGATAATCAAATAAGAAATATCATTATTTCTCAGCAATTTCTTAAATCATCCTTTTTCAAGAAATATCGAAAAAATATTTTCCAAATAATTAAAAGGAATAATTAATGAAAAAGGATGATTTAAAAAAATTGCTATAAGAAATGATAAAACGTAATATTTCTTACTGCTTTATTCATTAACGAAAAATTCGAAAAGCTCTTTCAATTTATATAATTCAATTTAATTCAATTTAATTCAAAAATTAGAAATCTCTCTTTGGGAGTATTCTTAATAATTTAGAAACGGAGTTTCTTTTAGAATAAGTTTGATCAAATTCAATATTCTCTGCATAATTTATAATTTTCTCCTTCAAGTTGCTATTATTATTCAACTTCTTATCAATGGTTAACAAACTCATTCAACCCATTGCCACAGTTTCTGCAAGCGATAATCCAACGTTCCCAGCACAATGACAGTGACAATGGTAAAACCAAGGGAAACGCGCGTTTCCGCTTAGTTTTATTCGTGGTAGGCCGGCCGGAAGGAAAAAAGAGTAGCCATCTGCCGGGACGTAAATCCAGCGTTCTTTTTGGGGTCTGTGCGCTATCTCTGGCTGGTAATGGCTCGAATTCTCGGGACGTGGAGCATGGAAACGTGACGCTCGTTTCGATCCGGGACGAAGAGAGACTCGGGCACGTCGCTTAACTCCCTGTTCGCGACCTGTTCTTCTTCCGCGCACGATCTCTTATTTATCCCCGCGAGATTAAGCAGGACGTCCGTGCGTGATCACCGAAGCGTGTACAGGAGGGTCGCCTAATCGCGTAGCCGTGTGTATCCTCGTATTGGCGAGTCTATTATTAAAAAAAAAGAAGATGAAAAAAATGTGGAAAGAACTTTTCGAGGGGTGCGTTAGATTCAGGCCAAGGAAGTTCCTAATGCCACAGTTTTCTTCGATAAAGAAGTCGATTTGAAAAGAATAGAAAAAGAGATGCGAGTAAAACTTTATATAAAAAATAATCGAAAAAGTACAAATGTTATTTCTATATTTTATTATTTTGCATGCGATCGACTGTTCCAGATTTTATAATTGTATAGGATATCTAATTGTCTAATATATATGTATTAAAATTATAATTTTATACACATGATAAACAAATAATTGTTAGTTTAAAATTCAGATAAATACGAAGAACATTTTTTTTAAATACAGTATACGTCTGAATGACCCGACATTTATACTTTTATACTATACATTTATACTATACTTACATTTATACTATAAAACTTTATTTATTTATTTTATTATTAATTTTCAAATGTTTTTTTAATATAATATTATAATTTAATTGTAATCTTTAAATACAATTAAATTATAACGTTGTAATAAAAAAGAAGTTGATATATATAATAATAAATTTTATGTAAGTATCACTGGGACGTTTACCTTAATTATATACTTATTTTAAACCATCATTAATTAATAATTATTGTGGCGCAGAGCTTCCTTTGAGCGGCGCTCTTCCTTTCACATTTTTTCACAAGTCGCGTCTTTAACTATTTTAGTCATCGCCGCCGCGCAGACTTTAGAGCTCGTAACTGAGTCTCAAGGAATCTCGCAATAATTCAGTATTACGCTCATAAATATGTACCTGGTCGGTATCGATCCGAGGGAGTGTCGAGTACATATCTTCAAGAGTTAAGCCGCTGGTGAGGAAGTATTTTTACTGCAGTTAGGACCATGAAAATTTAAATAAGCAACGATGGGAGCTTTTCGGCGGCGCGATGCCGAACTTACGGTGGCTTTTAAGCTCCAAGAGGTCGCAAAGTATCTCGGTGGAATATCTGTGCGTGTCCGACATAATCCGCGGAGTCTAAGTGCACTTCATTAACGTTGTTAACTGTAGACTTGGAAATTCCCGGTCGCTCCTGTAACTTTAATATTTTAGGTATCTTTTATAACGGTATCTCTTCTAACGTTATATTTATTCCTCTAACATTTTTCATTCTGACCGATAAATAATGTGTCATATTTACGACATAGCTGAATAGATGAAAAGATATGAAGTTACTTTGCAAAAAAACAACATTTTATGAGTCTATAAATGTTACTGTCTGAGATATTTTAATACAACTGTTTTCCAACGTAAAAATTACAGCAATCGTTTATTCTTTATATGTTATAAAATTCTTCATAAAATTACAAATTCTTCATAAAATTTTTTATACACACATATTAAATATCCTATATGATATTATGTAATCAACCTGAGAACAATATAAGGCTAGTGCTTCACTATTTGTGTATTTATTTATTCCTGTGTACCTGAAATATAATTCTTGAAATAAACAACAAATTAAAATTAAATTAAATTAAAAAATTATCATGCGAAATAAATATCTTTTGTATTACATATAGGTATTACATTTTTATTTTTATTTCTTTATATTTATTTCAACTGTTATAGTTTCGAACTCTGGATTAATATATTGCGAACATTCCCATATATTTTCTGTACACGAATGCAAATCAACGGAGGAAGACAATCAATTCACAAATAAGGAATAAGTTAAATTTAAGGAATAATCGGAATAGTTTTTAAGGATTCAACAATTTATCTTTTTATCAAGCTGCACGAGACGCATTTCTTCGAGAAATGCGATTAACAGTGGAATGTTACTACGAGTTACGCGATTACGCCTTTCGAAGAGAGAGCGGCATCAAATTAATCCTTCCTTCCTACGTCACCGACAATTGTCGTTCCCGAATGGACAGGCGAGCAATGTTAGAGAAGCAATGTTTCGAAACGCAATTTCCGGATTAACGAGACTTCGCCCAATGGAGCGAGCGTCATTTCGTATGGAGAAGGCCACACGAGCGAAATTAGCGCGAATTTTCGAGTCGATAACCGGGTCGAGTGCGAAATAATTATCGAACGCCGATGAGCCGCGTTATTATTTCGAAATCCGGGAAATCCCTGGAAAACACGGTAACACGCGTTTTCAATTAAAAGCCCCCGATATTGCCGGCTCGGCGTTACGCGGCGCGGAACGGCGCGTGCAGCGACCCGAATGATTTTTCGACCGCACCGCTGGTAAATCTTATTTAATCGTTTACACGTACGCGGATTAAATCCGACGGTTTTCGAGCCGCTCCTCACTCTGCCCGGGACACAGAGAGCGCGTTGTTAAAACGAAAAACATTAACTATATGGCACGACGCATTATACTCGTAATGTGGTATTTTATTAAAATTCAACTCGATAATAACCCCGTCGTTAAATATTCCAATCCTTTAATCCCCCGTCAGATTTGTAAAAAAAATTAATAAAATTATCATTACGCTACCAAAAAGGTAGACGTTTCGGGAAACAAGTCAAAACATTTTTTGAAGTTTTTCTCCAATAAATGCGCGGAATAATAATTCTAAAATTTTTATCATAGGCTCAATCACACGTTTTTTTTTTCTTGATGCGCGTTTATTTATTAGATCGGATTATTTCCGGCAGTTTCCACCACGGTAACCGAGTATTTTATACGCGATAAATCTTCGATCTGACAAGCAATACGTTTTGAAGTTCGTAATTACGCGATCGAATGCGAGATATATGCGCGCTGCGTCGAACGTGTATGTTACACGGATAGGATTACAAATGGCCAGACGGCGTCGAATTCGTGTAGTGACCGTATCAAAGCACAAATGGGGAAATCGATGCTACGGCTTAAACTACGCCGTGTACTCGAAACTCGGAAGCATCCGATAGGAACAAGAGGAACTTAGTACTGCGCCGCCGTTACCGTCGTTGAATCCCCGGCAAACTTTGCTGCAGAGAATAATACATTGAAGAAAAAGGATAAAGTTTGTGAACGAGCACCTTCGTTCCGCTTTCAGCGTAAAAAACTCGAATCGGCGTTTGCGAAAGATAACTGCGACACTGTATGCAAGACACTTGGATGTGATTCCGCACAATAGCAATAAAAAAAAATCTAAAAATTTTTATTGAATATACACTGTGAAATCTATCAAATTTAACTTAATGTGAATCGCCACTGTTCCTAAATATCGTTCTTTTTACTGAAACGATAATTAAATTTGACACTATATCATGTCTCAATTTGACACAATGTAGTGTCAAATATAATCATTGTTTTAGAATAACGATATGATTGAGTAGGAACTCAATTAAATTAAATTTAATTCTAGATTTAACAGTATATAAGTAAAAGGCAGGAAAAAAGTATGAATCAACGCAGTTGATGTGACACAAATTATTATGTATATCCATCAATAATTAAATACAAAAGTGTAAAATAATATTAAATCATATAAGTCGTGTACGTTTCGACTCCAGTTTGGATTCAGTGCTTGCTTGATAATATTGTGAAGTGAAAATCAAATTCAGATTGAATTTTCCATCCATTGCAGTCCAATCGAGTATTTAAAATAATTAAGGTCGTCATAATAAAATAATTTTATAGAATTTATAATTTATAAAGTCCATAATAATAAGTTCAAATTCTGAGACAATAAACATAAATAAACATAAATGAAAGGAGAAATGTTACTTTCGGTCAAAGCGGATCTTGATGCTTATTATTAGTAATATTCATATGTGAATGTACAGATTATCAGTTCTATAGATCGTACTCCGATTAGATTTGTTGAACTTAAAACACAATTATGAAATAATAATCTCATAACAATCACATTGAAATAATAATCTCATATGATTAAATTCACATTGATCGTCGATTTAATAATAATGCCATCGATTTCTTCACAATAAGTAAATAAATAGATGGAATCACAATCTTAAAAAGAACTATATTAAAAGAACTATATTAATAGAACCATATTAATAGAATGTGACATTATTAATGAATGTACACAATAATTCACGCACCGTAATTACTTATACAGGCGAACTGCTTTTTATTTTATACTTTCTCTTACTTTATAACTCCCAGAGCTTTGTTTGTTGTTAAATTTAATATCTAAGATCTTAAGTACGATATTTATTTTGTGAAAAGACGCATGGAGAGAAGAAAATTTAATTGTTTACAAAATAAACGTTAATTTTAATAAGATATAGTTATTGTATGATGAAAGGAATGAAACGAAGGAAAGGAAAGAAACGAATAATGAAGCGATATTGATTGAAATTAAATTTCAGCAAAACTGTTCGACGCATTTATGTAATTAAATAAGTTTATTTCAAAATTTAATTCTTTTAACTTAGTTATATTTCGACGTGAAAATTTATTTATTGCTTTATTTAATTTATTATTTCAATACGAGATTGAATAAACGATTAATCGATGTAATTTATGTAGGCATGAAATATATATATATAAAGATATTTTTTGTTCTATAAAAAATATATATTTATTTGAGAAAAAAAATGAAGATATTCTTAAACGTCACCAAACGTAGACAAGACATCATTTTGGAGAATATCTCTCTCTAAGAAAAAAATTATTCTCATAATAATCTCTCCAGGGATTACACTGCGAGCATGTGAAGTTCTGTAAAGTTCTTCAAGTCCTTTCAGACGAGACAAACGGAAATTTTTGATTGAGGTACGGAAAGTAGGTTCCAGACTTCGCTAAAATGACACAGAAAAGGGACATCTCTCTGGAGGACATTTTTTGCGGGAACCCTAGCGACCTTCCGGGATACAACGGAAGATATGCGGTTTTCCTTCCTAGGGAAACTTTATCTCGGAACCGCTAAAACGTAAACCGTGAGTTTTTGAAATGTCTCATTACGTAAAAAAAAAGAAGAACGACTCATCCCTGAGGGACATTTTTTTCGCAAATCCCCGCGGGATTTGACCAAAGTTGCTACGCATATCCGATGTGTCCGCTTAAATAATAAATATGCAAGGAAAACATTCAAACTGCACCGCTAGCGAGTAAAATAAACTTTCCTTACGTTAAACGTGTAGTCACCGATGTTTGCGATAGAATGGCGAACTGCAATTATACGCATTTAGCGCACGGGGCAAAGAGCAATTCTGCTTGACTATACTAGTTTGCGAGGGAATTGTCCTGCTCTGGTTAATCAGCATGTTTCCCCGTAAGTTCATTACTAAAGTGGCTCTCGTGTCAATTGCACTCCGTCGACTCGAATCACCCCCTTTCCTAGTTCGCTTTCGGTATGCTATTGTTTCCTAAAGACATCACGCCTTCATCATGCGCTTTGCATTGAGATATTGATGTTTGTACAGAGAAGGAAAAAGAAAGAAAATTGTGTATTTAATCGTGACACTTGGAATCCTAATTAAAATAACTATTCTTTCAAACAATTATATCATATTGAATACTGAGAAAAATAGTCTGTTTGGAATAGTAATTTTAGTAGAAAATGGACGAATCAGAATTTTTTTGTTAAATCTATTAGAATTCTAGTTGAGATAACTAGAATTCTGATTGATGTAATTATTCTGATAAATATAAGAATTGTAGATTTTACCAGAAAATTCTGATTCGTCCATTCGACAATGAGAAATTCTTTTCAGTGCAAAGATGTGATAAAGATAACAGTAAAAATAAGAAATCTAATATTTATTATTATACCGCAGACGTTAAATATTCTCACATTTACAATTAAAAATAATATCATTCATTATAAGAAAAGAAAAAACAATAATAGAAAATATCCATAGATATACGATCGTGAAGTTGAGCCATATTTTCTGTTGAGAAAATACAGTTTGTTATTGCGGAATATATATAAAAGCGGATTATGCATATGAATAATGTAATACGCGGCGAAAAATCATTATTCATTCTCCGCTGGATTAAGATTACACATTCGGAATTAGTGACATATACATTGGTTATATCCGTTAGAAATATAACACCGGGCTCAGTATGTATACAAGGTGACCATTATCCTTGTAATATACGTTTTCATTTCATTAAGCGTAACCCGTTAAGTTACGAGTAACAGTTTTTGAGAAAATTTGCAGTTCCCAAACGTACATTTCACTTTATAAACTGTCCTACATCTCACCGTGTACATTAAATGTATATACATGATTTCTGTTACAGAAACTGTTGTAGAAATGCAACTTTTAACGAGAAATTCTTTGATAAATTTCCAATTTGTTGGGCTTTACTCGAATATACGTTAAAAAATAATTTTCAGTGTGCAAAGTTACTCTAATCGAATAAATTTCTTTTTATATGAGAAATTTATCAATATTCTACAAATTTAATCTTTACAAGATGAAAAAGTTATTATAGTGACACTGAAACAATATTATGACAAAGAATATAATATAATGAGAGAGATAATAAATTTTCTTCTGAAAAGCAAATCTTACTCGAGAAAAAGCTGTAAGATTTTAAAATTAAACCCCTGTTTGTTAAACACAGACTGTAAAAATATTTTCAATTTTTTTTTTGCAAAAGTAACATCTTTATTATTTATCATTTATTGTTGATTAAAAATAAATATTTTATTATTTAAAAATATTTTATTATTTAAAATTATTTAATAATAATATTATTATTTAAAATTATTTAAAATATAATATTAGATGGAATTAGATATTTTAGAAAAAATTTTTCATGGAATTTCCACATTCTGAGAATAGTTTCAAATCAATCTTCTCGCGAATCAATCTTCTGCCTGTTATAATTTAATTAAAACAAATTCTAATATTCTTTCGTCAAGTATGCCTGCCATGCAGACAAAAGCAACATTGCATCAAGATTTTAACAGAATAATATTATTAAGCTTTTGTAAAATTGAGCGAGTATTACTCCGCTTTTGTTCTATTGATTCTATTGTTTATCACCAACCAATTTTACTACCTTCAATATTTTTAAAATATATTATTACAATTATATTTATTACAATTATAAATTTAGAAGGAAAAGCATGGAATTAGGTAGTAAATAGATTTCGCTTTTAATAACATGGTATTAATTGATACAATTATCTATAATCTCATTCGCAAGAAAATTGAGAGGAGAGTACGCTAACGAGGTCTCATAAAATAATCCGTTACATTTCCCATGCGATAGAAACGAGGAGTTCTCGACCGCGGAGGCGGAAGAGAAGTGTCGAGAGAAATGGCGAATAACGCCGAGGAGAAACGGCAAAAAGTTACATGGCCTTCTGGCACGAAGAAAGATTCGGTTGAGAAAATGTGCCTCTTAGAAATATTTCTACAAGTTAGTACGAAATATGGTGACATGCAGAAGAATTACGAAGGTACTGTATTTCACCTATATTTTTAAATAATAGGAAAAAAAATTCAAGAGAGAGATTATTATCGTGTATTACACGAAGGCAAGATTTTTATCCATTAAATGCCGGATGAAAAATTTCTTACTTCTCCAGACTATCACCCGTAATTTGTTAATTGCGGTAACATTAATAAACTGTCATCGTAATTCGCTGTATCAATATTTTCACATCTGTAACGCGCGACACATGTCGTAGCTGAATAGCACGATCGTGCACGATAGTTCGGCACGTACATTTAATTAATTATCGAACAAACAGCAACGTCAATGTATATCAGTTATTGCATAAACCGTTTCCTTTCTCTCATAAATAATACATTTCATTAATATGTAGTTCACGAATACGCCGCTATACTTGCGGCGAATTATTCGTGCAAAAATTAGGGTGCCTCTACATAATTCGCAAATCGCGAAACGTAGTTCGCAAATGCTGAGACAGAATGATGATCATCGCGCGCAAGACACACACAGAAGAAAAACCAACTGTATGCAATGAAAAAACAAATGCAAATCTTCATTCTGCATTTGTGTTTGTGAACTAACAATCATAGTGAAAGATCTTTCATCGATAACGATGAACATCATGTAGCGATGAATGGCATCCCTTTTTTATTATCAAAGACCTTGATTCTAGTAATCTATAGCCAGTATTTATGATCGGTTCTTATTTTAAGACCATCTTAAATAATGTCTTAAGTCGCTAATGCAGCCCTCTAAAGTCGGTTCTACATTAATTGCAAGCCGATCGCTTGCAAGTTTGTTGCAACAGCCAATATGAAGCGTTGATTTCAAAATGCAAGTTTCAGATTGGTTACCGCAATAAATTTGCAACTAGTTTGCAACGAATGTAGAAGGTTTAATGCAAAACCGACTTTAGAGGGCTGCATTAACGACTTAAGACATTACTTTATTTAAAATATATATTGCGATCAGTTTGCAATCTTTAGTTAAGTCTAAGTAAGTTACGACAATTCTTGTGCTCAGATCCTTAGGTACAACGTATACGTACAACGTTATTTAGGTACATTATTTTTGTAACGTTACTTTTCATAATAAACATAACGTTGCAGTTTTTTATAACTAAACGAAGGTTAAAAAAATTGACCTTTACAACCTTAACATAATCCTAGTGTTTAATTATAAAAAATTGCAATGTCATTATTAAATTGTTTATTGTAAAAAGTAATAGAAAAAATTGGAAACGCTTTCCAATTCTATCTATTAAATAAATTTTATTTAGAATCTATACATGGAAAAAACGGTTGCTGGAGTATCTGAAAATTTAGCTAAATATAGATCTGAAAATAATTTGGTAGACTATCAAAATAATTATATGTAGGACACTTAAGCTGCAGGTTGCTAGAATGTCAAAACTTTTTCAACATTATTCATCATTTTTCAACATATTCATGCTTAAGGATCCTATATAATTATTTTAAGTTTAACAAAATTATTTTTAAATCTGTATTTAACTTCTTTTCTTTATAAAACTGCATTTCTTTTGGTACTTGCAAAAAGCATAATTTCTCTTTTTTTACATGTAAGTAATAAACATAAAATGTTTCGAAGAATGTTGCAAATGCCAAGTGGAACACAATCATCATTGAGAAGCTAACAACCAATGCAGATGCACAATTGTATAATAAAACGTGAATAGAAATTTAATTTTTTTTAATACTAATTTGTTGCATTATTCATGATTCTTTTGTTCAAACCGATTTGATACAAGTAATAGGATCAATTTAAGGACAAGAATGATAGAGTATCAGCTAACTGTTACGTTATTTATATAAAACGGTAATAATCGTACCCATATGTGATTATACACACACACACACACACACACACACACACACACACACGCGCGCGCGCGCGCGCGCGCGCGCGCGCCACACATAATTATACATATATGTATGTATGATTATTTTATATTTTGATTAAATCTAATTTTGTTGGTTTATGTTTTCATTTATCCCTATTTTGTTGTCCACAATTCCAATCTTTAAAAACTATAGCTATTCAAGATCCGCCTTGATCAAATATGATTTTTTTCACTCATTTGTTTCTCGATCCATTTTCATTTAATAATATATATATATACATTATAGAAAGATGCCAATTAATACACAGCAAATTAGATGGGATTTGTGAAGAATTAAAATTAATGAGTCAACAGCTGCAACGGCTGGAACAACTAAAGCAACGATTGCAAAAACTGCAACTGCGAGAACGGCAACGGCAGCAACCGAGAAGCAATGGCAACAAATGAATCAGAAGCAGCCACAAATGCAGCAACTGCAAAAGCAAACGCAATCGAAACCGCAATTCTAACCGCAGCTACAACAATTACAAAACATAGGTCCAAATAAAATATCAGCTTGTTAACAGATTGCTAGCAAATTTGTACAGAATATGATAGCAGTCTGCTTTAAATTTGTATTAAACTCATATTCTGTTTATACAGCTTGTCGACATAATATGACAGCAGATTGTCGGCAGAAATTAAATGTTTACTGGCAGTCTGTTTGATTTCTATCGACAATCTGCCGTTAAATCGTGTCAGAACTCTATTTCATTTGTAACTGACAGTCTAGCTTCAGGTTATGTCAGCGAGGTCTTTCTGGTTTCTATTGATAATCTCCTGTCAGAGTATATTATAGACAGTCTGTTCTGTTTCTTTCGTGTTTGTCATTTAAATGGTTTTGTTTATATTCTGTTAAATTTTTTTCAACAGCTTGTTTTCAACAGGATATTTGTGTATTTGTTGTATATATTTGTGTATTTAATCCTATATTCTGTTGCTATTTTGCTGACATAGTTCCATCATCGTTTGAAGTCCACCTCAATGAAACAAGTCATCTGAGTTTGAATCAAGTACGTAAGTACAAGAATTTTTCAAAAATGTGGCATAGATGCCAGGTGGCAGCCACTTACAGCATGCTAACAGCATAAAGCGGTTATACTGTCATATATACTAAGCATAAGCCATGTACGTAACATAGCTCATGCTTAGTGTGTGTATCAACCTATAACTTCTTATATGCTATCTTAATATGCTGCACTAGGTACACATGCATTAATATACTGCAAGGAGCAGTCGCCTGACATCTATACTACACACACGAAAAGTAATTGTTATATATTGTATATAAAGTTGTATATAAACTATAAATGAATTTTTTTATTTTGCCATCATGGTGGCAAAAAGGAGGATGTGGATATATTAAGAAAGTGAAAGAAATTGTGAAATATATCTATTCGTAAGTATTTTTTATAACAACATATGTGTTATTACTATTGTATTAACACATTTAATCATGTTATTAATCAAATTATTATTAGTAGCTCGCGACAAATATCCAGAGGACAAGCGTCTTTAAACAGGATCACGATCACGCTTATGTGCTGTACACGACCGCTTCCAATTCCAGTGAAGACATCGACGATCGTAGTTTCAGCGAAGTTATACAGTCTGTCAAGGTACAGCCTATCATTCAAGGAATTTTGATGGTAGAGGGTGAACTCTTAATCGTTTTAGCTTTTAAATAGTGACGTTTATAAATTCGATTTTATATCGAATTCATTGATAATTCGTTAATTTTTATTCGTAAAAATTGAAATAAGAAGTAACTTTTGTTTTAATATTTATACAAAAAAAATTATTATTTTCACATAAGTATCTTTGTTTGCTTCAACCAAAAGATTATGATTTTGTTTTTTTGAGTTTGCCTCATATGGCTTCTTCATATATGACTTCTTCACATTGTTAACGTATACTATTTAATTAGTTATTTTTAGTTAATTTTTTATGATTTAAAACTTACTATTCCTGTTGTAGATAATAAAATAAAATTAAATTGAAGAACAATTTTTTTTACATAAAATTCTAGCGAATATTTTTGAAAAGATTATAAATAGATATAAAAAGTATGAAGAAACTATGAACTAGGAAAAGATTTAAAAGTCATACACGTATTTAATTAAATTAATAATATGATGTTATTTTGCATATTTTTAAAACTTGAGTATAGCGTATTCATTAAAACTGATTTAAGAATAATATCACTCGATTATTCTCTAGTAGTAGCTTTTTATTAAGCAGCACAATTCTGTCACGAAAATATGATATTTCTAAGGGCACAAAAGGAAGATTTATTGAAAATCACGTTTTTTGCGTAATTTACTGTATCCTTTTCCTTATACCTTCCGCGTTTCTCATCGTTTTTCATCCCCGTAGCGTAATGTAATTTCAGCTGCATCGACGTTGTTCTTATTGAAGGGTATGCAGAAAAAAAAATATAAATGGCGTCGAAACGGAGCAATAAGAGGCCAAGATGCTTTCTACTGCAAGAAATAACGCAAATTAGTGTAAATAGGATACATCGCTGCGTCTCGTGAAAAGGAGGTAAAAAGTCCACGGGCTGACATGCAAATAATAACGACGCTTGTGCTGAGAACGCAGATCGCAGATGCAGAAAAAGGAGGAAAGGAGATAAAAGTCACGGGGACGTAATAACTTTATTATTTCTCGCGGAGTTTATGCCGAGATGAGGAACAAATGGTTGGATGAAAGCAGCAGTGATTCAATAGAAGTTTACGAACTGCGTTTCGTTAATACGTCAAAAACACCAGCGACAATTCGATTATTATTTACGGATTTACCGCATGTCGCGTGACATGACAACGACATTAAAAGCAGTTAAAAAGAGCTAATAAATGAGGAATAATTATGTTTTTTTGGCGTTAATGAAACGGAGCGACATATGTCAAAATGTACTCTGCAACGGACATGTGCAAATTAATTTTGAGCAAAAAGATCATGAAATAAGAATTAAATTAAATATCGCATATATTTTATAACATATAAAAACGTACCATCTTCTATAAATACGTATAAAAAGCGTATATATGCATGCATGGCATTTGGAATATAAATCAAGATAAAAAGATTTTGTTAAAAATTTAGGTAGATAAAGAATTGAAAATAATTTTGTCGGACCATTAAAATAATTATGCAGGATCCCAAACATGGATAAGCAATTTTGCAAAGAATTTGACACTCTAGCACTCAATTTGAACTCTATCCTACATAATTTAACTTGATCTTACATAATTATTGTGATGATCCAATAAAATTATTTCCAGATCTGTATTTATAATTAGATTTTTAAACAATCTCTAAAATTTCTAATAGTAATCAATTTTTATTTTAAATACTTTAGCTAAATCATCCTTTCTGTGTGCAGTTTCTATATGGAGAAATAGAATTAGTGAGAATGAGAGTATGTATCAATGGCAAGATTATCGATTGACAATATTTCATCCTTCAGAAGTTTTAAAAAGTAAGTTTAAAGTCTCATTCCGGTTTGAATATTATGATAAATGCGTCGAAAACCATCGCATTCCATCGATCGACTTACTGTCTTTTGCACAAAAGCTGATTACCCTGTCGAAGTTCCTGTATATCTGTAGGCTTACGAATCTCTTTATCTTAGTCACGCGCATCGATCCGCATGGGGAATGACAGAGGATGGTAGTGCCGTGCCGATGATCGGATAATGCAAATTTAAACGAATAGCACAATTTAATGGGGTTCGAGATCCGTCGAGATGGTATTTGAGGAGTGCCCTTGTTTTGGACTACATCGTGCAACATCCTCTCGCAGTTGATGATGCAAGACCGAAATCTTGTAATGCAATTCCCAGCCATGTCGATCGTCTTTATCCAAACGATGGAATGAGACGAGATGTACGGACATGGTGGGTCACTGCGCCAGGTAGACATAGCGTAATATCGAGAGGACCTGCAAGTATCGATAACGTAGTTCATATGCAAAATAATGGCAAAGATTGAACGATCGTATATGAACGACGACGCGCTTCCGCGCTTTTCGTTTTACATGCAAAACACTGGATAGTGGATAAAGCATGAAATAATATCTGCTATTGCCAGCTCTATCGATTTTTTTACCAAACCAATGGAAAATCTACGTTCTTCGTCCCTTGATTTTTCTCTTTATCCATTCAAACAACTGGAAACTGAAAATATAAGCACACGAGATGAAAATTGTTGAAAATTGTTGAAAATAGATATATTAATCGGGTTTTCGTTTCAAGATGATAGAAAGATTTATTATTTTTACAATTTGTCAATGATATCCAAGAGTTTTCATAAAAATAATATATTATTCACATTATTATGCTTACTCTCAGAAATTCTAGCTCTACTAATTTTTATTAAATACACATAACGATTATAATTCGTTTAATAATTGATTATTACAATACAGCAACTTTGCAATCAATTCTTAATAATCACGGTAGTCTTCTATTTCTCACAAGAAGGAATGATTTTGTAGCAAAAATTTAGCTAGATCTAAAAATAATTTTGTTAAATCATCAAATTATGATGAGCAATGCTGCGAAAGATATTTTTTTATATTCTAACAGTTTGACCATTATGCATAATTATTTTGATGGTCCAACAAAATTAATTTTAGATCTATCCAATTAAATTTGGTACATCCAATTAAATTTTTAGATAATTCAGCAAAATCATTCTCTCCGTGCGATCTTTATTTATGAAATCCGAATATATAAATAAATGACATCGAGCAGCATATATACATATCGACATGACTCGGAGGCAGATAAAAATGAAGGTACGTGTCTTCCCGGAGACACGACAGCGTAGCTAGCGAGATTCACGTTATATTAGCAGAATGCAAAACGGCAGACAATGCCAGTCGCGAAAAAAGGAGCAGATTGTGCTGATATGCGGATAACGTGAATATAAGGGAACAGGGAAAATCTAACGAGCTCGACTCAGCTGCTGAGATCGAGCAAGGCGGCTGCTTGGCTGCTGCCTGCCGACTGTCGCTCCCTTTCTATGTGAAAATCGGGAACAGCCTCGGGGCCCTAAGGCTGGGGCTTCACGGATGCCCCTTCGTGCCTGCCACCCCTAAACGTCGTAATTGGAGTCTACTCCCTTCTTGTACCCAGATTTCGCTCTCCTTCGTTTGTCGCGTTCGAACCACGCCATTCTCGTTCTGTTGCGAACCATGTACATGCGTATAGTTGACGGAATAGTGAAATATATTTACTTCTTCAGTATAGCTACGTATTATTAATCATACCTACACACACACACACACACACACACACACACACACACACACACACACACACACACACACACACACACACACACTACACACAACTAACTTAACTTTACTTTATTATATATTAATTAATTAATAAAATAATACTAATAAATTAACTTAACAAAACGTAATAACTAAATT
>NW_012130068.1:5600390-5605346 GCF_000143395.1 Atta cephalotes | reverse complement strand
CGTTCGTCGTTACGTAACGTACGTACGTACTAGTACGTACGTAGTAGTAGTAGTAGTAGTAAGTAATAATTAATTACTTACTTACTTACTAGTACGTACTATTATTATATACTACTACACACACACACACACACACACACACACACACACACACACACACACACACACACACACACACACACACATACACACACACAAAACTTTCTTTTATTATTGCATTAAATTTTTATAAGAACAAATACATAAATATTTCAAAACGAAATTCAAATAATTTGATATCGGCTGAAATCTGTAATCAAAATAAAAAAATTAATATTCCGTACACATCCATTTATAATTTAAAATATTTTATTGCTTTACGTGAATATCAACTTTAAAAGAATTATACAATCAAACCTATCACACTAATTTTTAAAATTTTTAACACATGTATTACATTTGTTAGTTTGTGTGTATATCATAAAGGGTCGTAGGGAATCGATATGTAATTTACTCGCTAATTCCATTTAATTCGTTGTCAATGTCGCATCATTTCTAGGGTATTAAGTTGGAATTAGCCACTAACCACCACGTGCGATTGTTCTCACAATCTTGATGATATAAACTTGCACCATAAACAATGGCAGACTTGATGAGTGTACTAGATTAATAAATAACCAAATAGATCGTTAAAATTTATCCAAAATGTTAACCGAAAAAGGGAAAATAATGACAGTTATTGACAAACTCAAGAATTGTAGAGAATATGATCATCAAATTTCTCCCCCAGTTGAAGACTAATTGAACGATGAACAATAACTGTAGTTCAGCATATTTGTTCTATAGAGATTGCCATTGTTTTGCATACGTAGCACGTATTACTACAAAGCTTGTTAGTTCCTATTTGTCGCAATTAAAGGATTGAGGTATACAGCAGTACACATTGTCTAACTTCATCATCGAATATCAAATTAGAGCTTACAAACTATACAAATACTTAATAAATAATAAACAACGTAATGAAATTACAATTACGTCACTTTTAATGGTTTAATTTCCATAATATTTATACATAGATAAAAATATTGATTTAAATTTATGCAATTAATATAATTGTATCGATAATATAATTGTATCAGTTACTTGCATATTAATAAAAAATATGAATAAAAAATATAAATAACAAAATAAATGTAAACAATTGAAGAGCAAATTTTTTTTTTTGCGTATAAAGTGTTCTTTTTTTGTCAAAAATTAGGAAAAATAACGCTCACTTTAACATTTAATAGAAGAAGGAAGTGCATGATATTCGTGCTCAGTATAAATTCTGATTTATCGTCATGACGACCGGTACTTTATGGAACTACGTGCATGTACGATCGCTGTTTTATAAACCACCCCCTCGGTCGCTTTCTGCAGTAATGAGCAGATAACGATAATTGCGGTAATAAACGTAACGATAAGAGGCTTTCTCTTTTTCTTTCACGCCGCCATGAGGTGCTGCTGTTATTTATGATGACCGGTAATAAATGCCAATTGTAGGTAAAAAGGCTTGGCAAGTGCCACATTTTAAGCACCCTCAGGTATGAGGCTTGCTATACGCTTAAGTAATCATACGGAAACACGATTCAAGAGTTATCGATTTGTCCATTAACTTTAATATTCTGTTACTATTGATGCTACGCAGTAAGAAAATATATATGCGAGATGTTTTATTGTTGTAAAATGTTTTAATAACATATATATTTTGGAGATTAGTATCGAAAATTTTAATTTTAATTTAATAAAATATCGAGAAAAATTTTGAAGTTAAAAATGATGAAAACGGAGCTCATGAATTGCTTGTAAAATGCATTTATGCAATTATAAATTTATCAACTATTATTGATATTTACAATTCAGTTATATAAATTTTCAATTTTCAATTTAGTGATTTTGTCTTTTATTTTTCTATATGTTGTACATATTAAAACATTCATTAAATTTGTCTTGCTCTTTTATTTATATATTAAAAATTTCAATTAATTCTGATATATTGATTCATTAATAGCAAATTTTAATCCATTGTTTTAGTAAAAATTTGAATATTGGAAATAATTGCTCTATAAAATCTTAAATTAAAAATTAGCAAATACATTACAAATCTAAGAATCTGAAATCTATCTTTATCCTTTCTTAGAATTGAAAAATTAAACACGTACTATTTGTTATTATTATTATTTCTTTCTTTTAAATTTTTACGTTACAAGAAGAGTAAAATTGTGTGACTTTAATAATTGAAAAGATCATTACATTTGTTGCAGAAATTAAATTACATTTTTTAAATTAAATTATTATGTATATAATTATATATATATATAAAATTAATTTTATAAAAACTTGATAAGGTAAAAATTAATTTATATAAATTTCTTTAACTAAATATTATAAATTTTATTTTTCAAGTAAACATAAGACTTAAGATTTTATTCTGTAACTTTTAACTTTTGACTAATAATATCGCTCAAGTTTTGTACATGGTAAAAAAAAGCGCAAATACAATGTAACAATATCATTACAATCACTAAATTACGGAATAAGTTATTTAGTTTATAATAACATGATTTGCCGAAATTAATGAAATGGAAAGAACAGAATATTTCAACTAAATGCATTAAAAAATTTTAAATATTTTATAGCGACAATGACTGTTATACGACTTCAATGTTTTATGTCCGCGCACCGACATTCAAACGAGAAAACAACTGGCGCCGCGGCGGTTACGATCATTCCTCGCGAGAGCAACTAACTTCACGGTAAACGATTCGCGCGTGCATAATGGCGTCAACTACTCCGCATACGTACTCCTTCAAAGAAATTATTAGAGAGATACGCTATTGGAATCATGAATTATCGATCGTCATAGAGAATAGAATCTTCGGTATGTATTTCGCTATGCGTTACGTGTTTTTGGGGGGAAACGTACTAGTAAAGGTATGCAACCTTGACGGTTGTTTGTGCCGTGCACGGCTCGCGTTATTACCTCAAGGTTGCCGCGTCGCGCAAGGATTCGCACGGCGACATTTGAATCGCTCGGACGGCAGGTAATAGCGCTCTGCGTATTGCAATAATTATTGAGAAATACTAAACGCGAGCATTCTTTCAAACAATTGTGTATGTAATTAGCACGATCATATCGAGGACGTGTATCTTTCACAGATCAAATTGGATAATAAGCGTGATTTCTTAAAATTTCTCTCTCTCTCTCTCTCTCTCTCTCTTCTCTCATCTCTTTCGTCCTTTGATATTTATTTCTTCCGATAATTTACGCAAGATATATAAATATGGTTTGTGACGATCATTTTTTTTGCATTATTCTATCTCAAAATGATAATACGTGACTATTAGAAATAAAATATGATATACCATATCATATCGTGATATATCATATCACAAAGTTGTAATTAAATGTTTTTATAAATTATAGATATGTACGACAAAGAAATCTGAGAGGAAGAGGAGGAGCGGGAGCAGAGATCGAGCAATGACGCGGATGGAGCAATTCAATTAACGTTTTTATATATATTTTATATATACTAATACATATGTACTTCTCCACACTGCATATTGTATTTGTGAGTATTAAATCATTTTTTATTTTAATGTTAAAATAATAGACTTATAAAATTATCAATCAGATACATAAATAATATAGTCCGAACGCACTTTCTAAATATGAGTATATATGTTATATGTACACATGTAAAAAGATAAAATATATACATATATATATTTAATTCAAGTTTTTTCTAATATGTTCCATGTCTTATATATGTATATATACAGGATGGTCCACTTAAATCGAACATCTTGAATATTTCATTTATTTTTAAAATCGTATTTAAAGATAAAGTTAAATAAATCATTGATAAATAGGAAGAAAAAGACAAGGAAATCAAATAGAATAATAAAGAAAAGATTATAATCTTTATGTAAAATTTTTATTTCTTTATGATATTTATATTAAATATATACATAAAATCATATATAACAATAGAAATTGATGTTGATATTTATTTACTTTGTAATAAATATTGTGTGTCTTTTATTTTATTTTTCTATCATATTTTTTCAAAATATACATATTTACAATAATATTTTTATATCTTTTCAGGATATATATTGTATAAATTGATGAAAAGAACACTTAGCTTTTTATTTTAAAATATAATATGAGAATATATTACATTTATGACAAGCATGAATAAAAGAAGCACATTTTAAAAGCATAAATATTTCTGTTACATAAAACATTTTATTTAATTTATTTAATGAAAAACACGTTAAAAATTACTAATTTTATTCAATTTTATATTACACTGACTTTTTTCTCATTTTTTAAAATAGCTTATCCATATATATAGGATTCATTTTGGATTTATGTCAAAGCAAAATATAATGACGTGAGATCCGATAAATGTTTCAAAACGAAACAAAAGAATATTTTATATAGATTATTTAACTTACTACATACGTTATTTAAAAAAAATACAAAATCCTCTATTATATATATTTTATATTATAAAAATAATTTTAATAGTATATCAATAATATTGTAATAATAAGATATTATTAGTAGATACGAAAATTTATAAAGGTGTCACTGAAAAAAATTTATAAAGGTGTCACATAAAAAATTCATATTAATAGCGATACTAATTATAATTTATACATTATAATTATACATATCTTTTCGGATCTCACGTCATTCATTTTGAAATTCTCATTCACTTTCTCGACTGGAGATTCAGATTGAATATGAATAAAGCAAATCTTATTTTCTTTTGATTTACGTTTAACAAATTTCTATTAAAATTTTAATGTCTTGTATTTGACAATTTATATTTCACAATTTGACGCTTGATAATATTCGTGAAATATAATTAGTATTCTTATTCAATAGTTTCTCATTTCTTAATTCGAATATTTTTTATTACG
>NW_012130068.1:5593354-5597529 GCF_000143395.1 Atta cephalotes | reverse complement strand
ATATATATATATATATATATATATATATATATATATATATATATATATATATATTATATAAGCCTTGAAACTACTTTGTTCATTGAGAAATTATGCAAACTCTAAACATGCCACTGACAGCCTTCGCGAAATTTGAATTATCGTCGCAACTGGTCAGCCTAAATGAAATTCAGCCAATGGAAATGGCCTTCTGCAAGTTGTATACTATACACGTAAAGTTCATCTAAACGCAGTTAGTCTCTATGATTACGGAACTATTGTTGTAACATCACGCAGAGTTAATATTCGTATTTCAACGTCTGTTAGGACATTATTATGTACCGTGCATTGTACGCAGTTCGATAGTATTTATCTTTTTCTCGACGTGCTGTACAAAATTAATTCTAATTATGCGGCTTTTATGCATTACTTCCTTGGCAGTTGCATCACGTTTTTCGCCAAAACTACGCACCCCAAGCGCGCAACCGATCTAATTTATCACGGTGACCGGCCGGACAGTCGCGAAATTGCATTCTCGCGAATACCCGCCTGACATAACATTCCTCTATCACTGTTGAAACTTGCATTTATCACTTGCAGATCGCATTAATGTTACGCGTAATTATCATTATTATTATCGCGCTGTTGCTAGCAGTTCGCCAGTTTAATCAAGCTTTTATTATCGTAAAACGTTTTATCTGCATAATACGCGATTATAATACGCCCTCGGAAATTTATTACATTTTGTTCTCTTTGTTCGCAAGCTTCCTCTTTCAAATGAGAACAAAAAGAAATGCAATCCCTCTAATCTAATGCCTGACACATTTTTTTTAAAAAACGATAATGGTTTTCTTAGGATTAAGCTTTCGCATATAAAACATTTTTCGTACACCTTGCGTTTGGCAGATTTACATATTGTAACGAAGATTTATGGTCCTTCTGTGTGCTCGTGCAAGTTTATATTCATTAACCGTTCTACGAAATAAGACACGCAATAAACTTAACGCGCTTCGTTTAAAAACATAGAACATAGTTATATTTGACGAAAAAAGAAACACATTTACATCATGCGTAAATGAGCTCGACGTGGCGTGCAAGATCTTCCAATAAACTGATTTAATGTTGCTGAATATGAGACATTTGGACATGCGGGAGCGCCTTTGATTTTGTTGCTCGGCACAGTTCGCACCGATATTTTGCAATGTACCCTGCATAGCTTATTGTTTCCATTTCATAAATTACATCCATTTCATAAATTACATGGCACGATTCGCGAAACGTCATTTACACGGAAAACAGACTTCAATAGTTACCTTAAATTCGATTCGCGGACAAATAGATTTCACGCATGTGCACAAAATACGTCAGAATTTCCAACAGGGCAATTACTCGTTAATTCAAATAGGCAAGTTGTGTCATATGAATTTGGAATATAGTAAGCATATTTAATTTGCGGTTATCGCATATAATCGCTGGTTATTATTAATCATTACGTTTAATTATCCAATGATGGAATTGGTAGAAATTTATTCTGATGTTCATATCGTACCTAATTATCACTATGTAATAATGCTTTGTCGCGTATACAGGACGTTTTATAGTTTCAATTTCATTCTGTCGTGATAAAAATTTAAGAAATATTTAAACTTCTTAATTATTTTAAAATTATTAATTTTTAAAATATTTAAGATATTAATAATTCTATTTTATAATTTATATATTAGGTTGTTATTTAGCAGCATATTGTGTTGTACTCTTCGAGCAACGCTGCTCCATTTCTTTTATTTCTTTCTTTCTAACAGTTATTATCATCTATTCTCGCAATACGTTATGTCCGTGTTTCGCGAGAGAGTTTACCAGCATATTTCGCTGCATTCGGGCTATCTGATTTATGACCGCGACCGGCCATGCAGTTTATGAAACTGTATGTAACTCGCGCGCAATACTCCGGTTAGATAATACGTCCCGTCGTCACTTATGACTTCTCTACACTACCTACGTTCCATTGGGAATGCATACAATAACATCAAATGCTAGATCGATAAACAGTGGCCGATGTTTTTGAAGCGTAAAAAGTGAATAATTGCTAAACTTGATTAAAACTTGTGTAATTCACTTGCAAAACGATTGACAGTATATTACACATTTAAAATGTTTGCCGCTAGATTGCTTCGGAAGTATCGTGATAGTAACACGATGAATAAAATATGAATATGAATGCGGAACGGCGAGCTTGCGCTCTCGCACAGTTGATTCGGTCGTGTAACCGATTGTAAATAACTCGGAAATTATGGAAAGTATTCTGCATAATTTGCACAATAATGGCGATAATAACTGCTGGCAACGAGCCTGATTAATTGCATACCGCACCGACTCTCTCGATTTTCAGCAATTCGCTCTTTGCTCGTTTTTCGTTATTCTGCGATCATTTGCTGTCACAGTCTACGGATGCATCGTCGTTCTACGGACTCGTATCCGTGCAAAACGTCCTCGTAATCTGATTTATCGTTACGGACGGCGGAACAGTTTATAAAACTGGACGCGCTCGAATACTTCCTATACGGCATGCAGGTTGATTCAGTTAATATTACTATCTCCCAATCCCGTCGAAAAATTCGCATATACGATTTCTCGAAATCTGTCGATCCGTGGATGCTGATAGTTAAAATCTTTGCATCATGATCGGAAATATCTGACTATACGCGGAAAGAATTTTTACTACGATTTTACTAAAAATTTAGCTGAATACAAATCTGAAAATAATTTTGGATCATTAAAATAATTATGTAGGATAATTAAACTGGGTTGCTGGAATGTTTTTGCAGCATTACATACAGGAAACTTTAGGATATCTTTAGAATTGTTCTCGGGATGATACGACATCCTTTGAATATTCTTTAAAAGTTTAGGCTATATTTATAGGATTACTCGCCATGCTTGAAATTCTTACGTAATTATTTTGATGATTCAGCAAAATTATTTTCAGATCTGTATCTGGCTAAGTTTTTAAATATTTCAACAGAATCGCTCTTTCTGTGTACGCGAAAAAAAACTTTTGCTAAAGTTAAAGTAGTTAAAATTAAATACAGATCTATAAATAATTTTGTGTCAGTATTAAATTCACTGTTAATGTCAAATTATACTCAATTTAAGTTATTTTTAATTATTTCTATATAGATCCTGCTTCTACTCAATATATATCGATAATTTAACTAAACAATGAAGTTAATCAATTTAACTTAAGAAAATCTATTAAATTTCAAAAAAATTAGTTTATCATTACTAATAATAAGTGTTATATATTAATATAACATTTATGTGTTGTTGTTTATTTTAAAACTAATCACAGAAATGGATTGATTTACATTTTGACATATATGGAAGTTAAAAATAACAAAAATCTTATTTAACTCGAGAGATTAGATTGTCTTGATATCTGTCAGTTATCAAAATTATGTAGAATACTTAAACGTGACGAGCAATATTATAAAAAGTTTTGACACTTAGTCAGCCAGCTGGAGCATTAATTTGATAATTCAGTAAAATTATTTTCAGATTTGTATCTAAATTTTTAGATACTTCAACAAAATCAATTTCATCTTTTCTTACAATATCTCCGAGTGATACTATTGATAACAATAGAAAATAACATTGCAATAGTAAGTAATATTATTCAGTATTAACAGCAAATTAATCAAATATATAAAATAATATCAAATATATAAAATAATCAAAATAATATTTCTTACTGTTTGTTACATAATACATACGTAATATATTAAAAATGTACATCGTGATGTGCACACATCTCATGTAAATTTATCGAGTATTTTGTACATCTATTTACTGTGCACTATTGAATTTCACACTTCCTATACATTATACATATGTGATAATTATTATTCCTATTGTAACATATTCGAATTGAACGTGGGAACGATGGTCTGCACATTAATACGCGGTAGAAATTTGTTTTCGTCGTTTAACGATAGCTCGTACCATCGGAATAACTCTGACAATCTTGCTCCCACTTCTCATGGCCTCTTTTATTTGCCACTGACAATCATTTGCTTTCTCGCGAGCAGTAGCGCGAATTTCACGGTGGTGTACGGTGTGCGAAATGTTCGCGTAATCTGATTTATCGTTGAGAAGAGAAAGAGAGAGAGAGAGAGAGAGAGAGAGAGGTAGGTTAGTTA
>NW_012130068.1:5577976-5593334 GCF_000143395.1 Atta cephalotes | reverse complement strand
GAGAGAGAGAGAGAGAGAGAGAGAGAGAGAGGGTAGTTTATGGAAATGGGTCTTCTCTCGCGGATGTTCGCTTTATATTGGGTGAGAGCTCAACGTCGCACCAGCGTGTATTATCTTCTTTCATAGAGCAGCAAACTCTCGCTCTTTTTAATTCCGTCAGAGATTATGTTTGTCTTTTCAAATGATATACCGTATTATTACCATCCGTAATTATTAGGTACATAACTCATAACGTTTCTATGAAAAATCAAAATTAATTAAAGTAAAACTCAAAATTAAATGGATTAATTGGATTAAAAAATGCTTTTAATTAGGACGTATCTGTTCAAGTGAAATTCGTCGAAAGAAAAGCAAGACAAACATGAATATATACGTTGGGAAACATGTATAAATCGTGCTAGGATCTCATGTTACGTCCTTGAATAAAGTTGGCAAGGCTTTAAATTTTTCCTCGGGAAAAAAGGAAGAGACCACAGCTCTGATGCGCTCAGCCGAGCATCTTTCGGTATGCGGCTTTACCGTTTACCTCGAAATGAATTTCGCAACGGAAACGGCGCGCGCTTCACCGCGCGATTCGACATGCATGCCAATTAACGGGAGAGCGACCATAACGGACAAATTTGCCGGCGGACAGACTGGCCGGATATTTACGATCGATCGAATCACACGGCGCGGGTATCGTAGAATTCTGTTTAAATAGTGCGACGACCGGTATTATGGTGACTGTGCCTCGTAAAATTCAGGATTTTCTATTCACAATGCGAGTTTACCTCGGGAATAGTTGTGACTGCGACTGCAATTAGTTTCCATTCTCGATCATGGAGATTATTAGGTCAAACGTTATTAGATTATTTCATAATCAATGATCATATTGTTCTTCTAAACAATGTGAGCGTTGATGTAAATTTATAATAATACAGTGAATCCGATATTAGTTGTGAATTATTAATAAATAGCAGGATATTTGCGCATGTAACAAGAGACATAATTTTATCATCGTTGTTATTATTATTATCGTGAAAGAATCGCGCGAAATTCATCGTCACGTCCGGGCTACATTATTCCGATGGATTGATTTTTAAGGCGAGGAATTTAGATAAAACGAAGTACATCGGAAGAATGGTTTTGTTGGAGTATCTAAAAATTTGGCTAGATACCTATATATATTTGAAAATAATACTAGTTTACGAAAAAATATTTTTTTTACTTACTTTGAACCAATCAAGATGTTGCTTATAGATTTTTAGATATTGAAAACGATATTAAATTTTCACTAACACGTCAGGTTTTTGAAATAATTAAAATTTTATAGCTTTTTTGCAATATTTTAGATTTTTTGTAAAAAAGATTAACTTATTTTGAAATTCTGAATATATTGTTTTTCCCTTAGAAATTGTATTTTTTTTAAATCGATATCTTACTTTTTAGAAATCCTTCATAACATAATTAAAAAGTAAAATATTGAAATAAAAAATATATTTTATAGGCAATTAACAATTCATGATTTTTAATTAAAATTTCAAGATAAAGTTAACCTTCTTTACAAAAAAAATATCAAATATTGTTAAAAAAGCTATTTTGGATATCAAACTTTAATCTTGGAAACTCGACATGCTGAAATTTTTCGGTTTGCAGCGTTTCAACATTCAAAAAATCTATAAAAAAATATCTAGTTCGACTCAAAGTAATATTACTTTAAATTAATAATTTTATTTTGAACTGAATATAAAATTATGTAGCATCATCTCACATCTAATGAGTAATAATATAAAAAAAATTTGACATTTTGGTAACCAACTTTAGCATTATATCTTACATATGATGATGATTTTTTATTGATCCAACAAAATTATTTTTAGATCTGTATTTAACTAAATTTTTAGATACTTCAGCAAAATTATTCTGTCTGTGTGGTTTTTTTACGAGAATCACGGGATTATATTGCAAAGTGAATATATTGCAAAGTGATAGTTGCGTAATTATTACGATAGTCATTTCGACGATGACAATGATCATGACGAATATCATGGATATTATATCAAGACTTCGGCGTCGTGGTACTTCTCCAATAGGGTAGGTGCCGATAAGGGACTATTAGGAGACGCGTTTGGAATCTCGAGCACCTAGGGTTGATCACTAAGGAGCATTATCACTTGCGATCAAGTTCCCGCCAGGACGTGCCCGACGCCGGCGAATGCATACAGGGTCATGTATGCATGCCGTCCCCTTCTCGCTTCACTCCTCTCCGTTTCCGCAAACCGGAATATGATCCGTATCGTTCACTCACACGTGCGAAACTTACGTGATCGTTACTAACGAACTGGCATTTCTTGCATGTTTCGGCTGCTAGAGCTCGTGCCGGAATTCCACATAAACGAACATTCTCGCGTAGATAAAAGAGAAATATCTCGTAAGATCGTCTTGTCTGAGGTATAATCTACTTTGGAAAATTTAAATGTCGTACAATATTAAAATTAAAATGATAAATATATATATATATATATATATATATATTATGATAAGAAATTAAATAATTTATGATACAAAATGATTGCTTTGGGTAAAAATATATTTGTTTCATCCGACATAATATTCTTTTAATAGGGGATATTTTATTCTGCAATTTTTATTTCGTGAATTAAACTGTCGGAGATTTAAAACTCGCATGGTGAGAATATAAAAGTTTTTTGGATTATTGCTCATCATGATTAAATATTCTACATAATTATTTTGCTGGTCCAACGAAATTATTTTCAAATTCACTCTTGAGAAAATTTACTTTAAATGAAGTTAAGGTTTTTAAATTAAGAATTTACTTAAAAATATTTTGAGGTAATTTAAAGTGTGTAAATGTGATTAATCCAAAATAACTTAAGAACTTTAAAGTTCTTACGCGACATCGCCACCAGATGGACGTGGTGGTGCTGCATTTTCTCGTAAGTAAGATCCAGGATAAAATAAAAAGCAAAGCGTTATAAAATTTTCATTCGTGTTCTAATGAAATAATTTGTTAACGTCAAGCTTCCTTATATAAATAAAGGAGACTTACCTTGAAATTTAAATAAATATTTAATATTTAAAATATTTAAATAAATATTCATATTCTTGTAATTATTTTCTTAAAAAAAAAAATTAAGTTTTTTAAAACAATTTTTAAAATTGTTGATACCTATTTTTTACAATTTCCTATAAGTTCTATAAGTTTTGTTATAAATTTTTTTAGTTTTTTCTTAAGTAAGTTTTAAGATTATTTCAAATAAAAGTTTTAAGTGTTCAAATTTATCTTTCATATTTCTTAGGTTTTCCTTAAATTCTCTCTACAGTAAATCTTAAGTTTGTTTTAAGGTTTTCTAAAGTAAACTTTCTCAAGGGTATATCTAGCTAAAAATTTTTTAATTTTTTAATTTCAACAAAATGAAATCCGTGTGTCACAAAAGCATTTAGAATTTTGTTTCTAAAGATTCCATTCTGTTTTATTTCATTTTATCAGACATCTATTATCGTCGGATCTTCATACATTCGAATTTGAAATTGGAAATATCGCTTCGGGCTGCTGAGCTCCATCATTGTTTGCCGCGGACCTCGCCACGCCGTGGTATGCACATATGTGGATCGCGTACCAACGTACGGGACAATATGTAATACCGTGCGTCATACAGTTTAGCATATTGATCGTACAACGGCTGTATAACAGCCAAAATTATCTCCACGATTCTATACAATACCTGTCCCCGGGTGATCAAAATATTTGCAATCACAGCGTGTAACGCGTACATTTTAGCAAGTACTCGACAAGTATCGACGATGTTATCGCACCCGTTCAATTTTCGCTAATGAAACTTTCGGAACCGAAATTACCTATGATTCCGCATGCAATACCTGTCTCCGCGTATGATGAGAATATTCGCGACCATAGAATGCAATATTGACAAGTATTTGTTATCACTGTTATCAGGTTATTATTTTCCGCGCGATAGTTATCGAACGAAGTTTCGCCGAAACGGAAACGACCCGTAACACCATACAATACTCTGTTTCCCGAGTGATGAAAATATTGGCAGCTGTAGACTGTGTAATATTAACAAGTAGTCGACAGATTGCAGGACCCTGTTATCAAGGATATTATTCTCCATGCGGTAGATATTGATCGAAGTTTCGGCAGGAGTTACTCCTGATATTGTACAATACCTGTCGTTGGACGATGAAAATATTGGCAGTCACAGGATGTGACCCCCGCATTTGAACAGTAGATATTGAATGAACTGTGACAGCGTTACTGAGGGATGATATTAGTTTCCATAAAAATTAAATAAAAGTTATGAATGAAAATGTATGTGTTAATGATTCTATAACTGGTGTTGCTGAATGATAAAAATGTTACAGTATAAAATTTAATCGCAAAATTAAGCCAAAATATACTGGGCAAGTTATAACAACGTATCGACATCATTTTTCATATAAATTTCTCTAATAGGAAATGTTATACGATCTTCTGCAATAGCTTTTGCGGAAATATTTGTGGTCGTAAAATGTAATATTGTATTTTTCCAAAAAAAAAAAAAATATATATATATATATATGACGTCAGGAGAATAATCAATAATTTTTATCGACTGTTTTATTCAATTTTTATTACAAGATCCATTCATCCAAGAGTCTATTAAGCCTGAAATCAGCATTGTCTGGTCGTACAAAATCCAATACTGCTGGACCGTGAATTTTCGGCGATACGAGAGAAGCGATTGGAGGATAGTTTTAAATCCTGATTTATTCGCATTGTATCTTTCGGCAAAAACGTTATTTACCATACTAAAGCAATTGGATGTTTTGAAGATATGATCCTTTTCGCATCAGGATTTTTTCTAAATTCACTTTATTTTCACATTTATAATTTATGATTAGAAGCTTGAATATGTATGCAGTGTTATTTTAAATTTAATATTTTAAATCTTTGAAAAAATATTATTAATAAATTATAATTATTAATATATACAGCACTTACAGCAATATTGCTGCAAGTTTTGTAATGTTGAGGTACATATATAACTTTTATTCTATTTTACAGATTTTATATAATTTATTTATTATAATTGATAAATTACATATAGTAGATATAAAACAAATTATATTCTTACGATCTTTTCGCACTATTCTCTAGTTCTCTAGTTCTCATTTTTTTTTCATTAACTCTGGCAATTTACTACACGAAAATACACATTGTTAGACTATTCTCTTTTCACACTCATATAATTCGTATACGTAACTACATGTCCCATTGGGCGTCATGTGTTGTTGCAATACAACACGTACGTTAAGTAAAAGCCCATCAGGCTGATGAGGATCAGTCCACTCATGCTTGGCATTTACACTTAATTAAGTTTGGGTATACATCAAGAATGCGACGTTTATAGCTGTGGTCGACCGATTCCAATTCCTTCCTTACATTGTTCGCATGTATCACATAAATCATTTTCAAAATTGGAGATGCATTAGAGATGCTTTGAAAGATTAGAGATGCTTTGAAAGAGAAGTTGATTAGCAAATTTAATTGAAGAATAAAACTTCTTTATTATTTTTACATGTAAAATAATCTTTGACATGTGTAGTTTTTATACTTTAGGTTATACATAATATAGTATATAGAATTGCAAAATGAGTTTTTGTTATTTTCTATTAGGATTGGAAACGTTACTTTAAAATAATACGTTAATTTTGAAAAAGTAATTTGTTATCGATATTTATTTATTTATATACAAAAAATGAAAGTTCTATACAGAAAAACTTTTCTATCTAAATATTTAAAGAAAATATTTCAATCAAAAATAATGCAATTCATTAAATAGGATATAAAGATAATAGGAAACATATACTAAAATAACGATAAAAATTGATATCATTACTGTAAAACTATATCGACATTATCGTTACCGTTGCAGATAGAAAAAGATAACGATAATCGTTACTTTTCAACCCTACTTTCCATTATTAATTTTTGACAAGCTTGTGAGTTCTCTAACTGGGGCTTAGTTATTATCTGGAAATGACAAAGATTATATATGTATTTAATGACAACAATACAAATCTGTCAAAGTCTGTAATTTTGCGTGCACAAGTTTTTTTCGTTTCTCTGTTACAGCTTACATGTTAAAATGTGCACAGCTTTTCTCGGAAACGCACGCGGTTGATATCCTAGCCACTGTATGCGGGCATTAAGTAGAGGCCATCAGACTGATGAATGCGGGCCTTTCATGGTCGGTAGAAAAATTCACGCTGTCACCTTACCGTCGGCTTTTTGCTTCAACGGTCGCGAATTTTTCACGCCGTTGCTTGAACTCGCGAAGCCGCGTAAGCCTCGTGCACGTGCGCGAGTGATGATAGACGGTGGATGGATATACAGGCTGCTTTTCCCTCTTCTCTCTTATAAAAACCCTCGAAGCATATGCGAGCATTAAGTATAGAAGTCAGTCTGGGTTGATGAGCCCAGCTCTTTGCAATGCCTCGTAAGCACTCCTGTGTCACATAAATATTAATGTAGTGCAGAATGCGAGTAACGTAACAACCTATCTCATTATCAGTAAAATTTGTATGCGTTATAATTTAGAAGAGAGTTTGTGGATATAAAAATTTAATTATGACTGCCTTTCATTAATCTTTAAATATGTATAAGAATATTTAGAATACTCCAAAAAAAAATCGTATTTTTATACTTATATTTTCTAATAATATCTCTATATAGAAATTAATTTATATATATATATTTATAAGATAGTGAAAAATAATGAATTTTATTTAAGACTTATTTCTAGTCAATACTTTTTATTTTCATTTTACATAAAATAATAAGGGTTTAAGATAATTATATGTGAGGTGCTGTGGCTACTTACCTACTTAAAGATTAACAATTTTTAAGATCTTATCCAAATGGGTTTCTTTACGTTTGTCAGACTGTAAAGATATAATGAAAAGTATATGTAATAGAGAAAGTATGAAAGATAAACGAATACAAGTATGATTTTGCAAGATTATAATTTCCTTAAATTATTAAAAAATGCCAGATTAAAGGGATAATATGACTTGCTAAAAATAAAAAGAAATACGAGAAGAAGGCAGGTGATGAAATCGCGTCTTCTAAGCGTGACACGAGCGTGACGAGACAGTAGGCTTCCCGTTATTTACTCCTTTGATGCAGCATAGAAGCCAGGAAAGCGGTGCAACTGTAGACTCGCCGCGGCGTTTCATCTTTCATCGCAAAACCACGTCGGCAGGAAGTAAACTCGTCTTCGTAGTGGCTTTAGAAATCGGCCGAGTGGTTTTATTATGATATATATCCTGGATATCGTTTCTCTTTTTAATACCTTCCTTTCTTCCTGTTAATTAATTATTACAAAATATCAAGCTATGGTCGCATAATAATTATTATATAATATTAAAGCATTAATAATTATTTAAAGCAAGTTATAGCAAGTTAAATAAATAGGAATAAAAAAAATTGGTTATTTGATATGTGCGATGATACGGATAAAATATTACAGTCAGACAGGATAATTCCCTCATGACTACATTACGAAAAATAGTTCACGCGAAAAAACAATGCCAGTTCAATGTGCAGCGACAATAAAAGTTATCTGTGATTTTTTTTTTTTAGTTTACGAAATCAGGAGCTTAATTCACGAATATGGACGAATATCAACGAGCACGAATCACACCTCGCAAAGGACACCCATCGCCAATTGATTTCTCTTCAATCACGGGAAAAAATTCTAAGCGAGATGAATGTTTCGCAATATCACGAAAATCATTTTCCACTGTTGGAATTTGATTCGGTCATCCACGTTTGTACCGTCTACGCAAATATTTCGCGAGCACAACGAGATAAAAGAGTGCATATGTTTTATAATCCTCGCTATTTCAACTCGGTTGCTATATCATTTTATGGCAAAATATCCGACATTATGACGGAAATATATAACTTTATGAGGATTCTCGAGGCATCATTTATCATTGCACGTGACAAAAAGTTGGGATGTGTCCGAAATTGCGCTGTCGATCGGACCCGACATTAGCGGTAAGCTCGCTGTCGCTATTACGAGATAACATATCGGATTTCGAATAAATGAGAGAGTTAGTCGGGAAATTAGGGGATTGCGGGGATGTATCAATGAAATTCGATTCGTTGGTTTCGAACATTGACACGTACGAGAAATGGCACTCTCGTGTTTGATTTTGCGACGATTGCATAACGGATCACCGATTCAATGAAACCGCAGTATGTTCAATAAAACACTTTCAGATACTTCCTCTCTCAATATTTTCCTAAAACAAATTTAATTGTTATTTATCACCGAAAATCTGATTGTTTATTGGATATGCGAACGCAAAAATTTTCCACGTTTGTCTAATCTGTGCGCAGAATTTTGCGATAACTCTAAATTTAAATAGAATATTACTCGAGGTTTTGGAAAGAATAATTTTTCTAAAGTATCTGAAAATTTAGCTGTATGAAAAGAGCAATTTTACTGAAGAATATAAAAATTTAGCTAGCAAAATTTATTTTTAAATCTGTCTTTACATGGAAAGATTCAGTTTTCAAGTCCAACAAAAAGATTTCAGTCCAATAGAATTATTTTCAGATTTGTATCTAACTAAATTTTTAGATTCTCCAGTAAAACTGAATCTTTTTATGTAAAGACAGATTTAAAAATATTGGGTTGTCCGGAAAATTCGTGCCGACTAAAATTTAAATTTTAGTATACATTTATTAAATTAAAATTTTCTGCGTTCCAATTTTCCTTCAACATCGGCACGAACTTTCCGGACAATAAATTTTACCCAATAAATTTTACTGAACTATAAAAATAATTATGCAGAACGCTCAAACTCGTTGCTAGAACGTTGAAACTTTTTTTACCATCATTGTTACCAAACATTTTGCATAATTATTTTGATGATCAACAAAATAATTATGCAAATTTTCAAAAAAATCGTTCTTTCCGTGAATTAATCAAAATAAATCGAGTACAAATTTCGCTCGGTATGAAGCATCACGAATCGTTTTACACAAATGTCGCGCTTCTGTCGTTCAGTATCGCCAATATCGTAGAAAAGATATTGACATCACCTATCAGCAGATTAGTATCGATGGCAAAAGCATCCGCAATTGATGCTTGAAGCGATATCGATGCTGTCAAAGTGTCGACAATACGTGTCTCTAATCACTGCCGATTACAACATCGAATCAGATTCGTTCGCTTCCACGCCAGAACCTTCCTTTTCAGAGCCGTTGGATTAACGGCGACCGTCTGTCGTCGATTCTAATCGGAATTATCGGACCTACGTGAATATTCGAATATCCGGATGACTGAATTCTCCGCGTGTTTGATTAAACGCGACGACGCGATTGGCGCGAATTTTACGTGAACACTGCGGAAACGCAAAAGATTGCATGGACTCATTCATTCTTTTTTTTTAGCATATCACGGTCTCGTCGCTGTGTATCGAGTTGCATTCCGTCGGCTGCTAAATATGAATTAATTACGGCACAATTGAGATATAATTAATCTGAATCATTAATCTTTTTGGCAAACCGATGTATATTGTGTTAATTTATGAAGTTTTATGAAGTTTTATATTAACTGACGTTAAGGCTTCTATAGATTTTTTTCTTTCTTGTTTTCCTTTTTGTGTTAGATATTTATATATAATGAATATTTTGTTGTCGTCTATAATAATCAAATCTATATCTTGTTTTTCTTTTTGTAAATCAGAAGTTGTAAAAATAAAATCATATACATCATATTTTTGCCTATATTCATTGTATGAAAAAAGCAAAAATAATGGAATAATGATTATAAATGAATTAAAATTTATCAGAAAATATAATAATAATAATTTCGGTTAATAGGACATTAGCGCTGTAATACGCGATTAATTTCAATATTATTGTATCTACTTAATTAGTAACTAGTAAACATGTTTCGGCTAACTTTTTAATTCTCAGTACGTACAGATGAATCCATGTGATAAGGGATGAGATATATAAGATTAGACTACGATACTCGCATGTTTTTCATTATTTTTTTTATTTATACAATATTTCCATGTGAGGTGGTTAATCTTCATTTCTTGGGGAAAATGCAACCAATCGGCTAGCTTAATGGTGCAATCGTGATTAAGCGCGCCTACAATTGATTCACAAAGTTTATTAATAAATTCTAAGTATATTCGTTAGAAATAATGGTAGTGTCTCATCTCCATCAAATCACGATACAAAATTTATCAGCTTGTTCATGAACGAAGTAATCACGACACTGCACTGTGTTAAAATTATTGATAATCGAGAAATCCTGAAAGTATTTAAAAAGTATTTGGAGGACTCCGTGGTGTTGTTCCTTTTTTTCTGATGCTAGGGAGATTTTCGCAGTGACGCGCGTTCCTTTTTCCTTCGGAAACATCCCGGACAATTTTGGGATTCGAAAGTTTGTGCTTGAGGTCGCAGAGGATCACGACGGCTGGCGCTATGGGGACTACTGTCTTCCGCTTATCCTACGAATGGTGCTGTGAAATCAGCGCCGGTGATTCGGGAGAGAGTAACCTCGTGCACAACCCAACGAGGGCGTGTAGTGGTAGTTTGCGTTGTAGGGATGCCAAACCGCCAAACTTCGCCTCGAAACCATTCTCGTAGACCACCCTTCCTTCAACCGTACCCTCTTGTCTTACCGTACTCTCTTTCTCATCTTTTCTCGGTGCCTTTGCATCCTTTTTCTGTTACTATTCTCTCCATTTCTGCTTCTCTCTCTCTTTCTCTTTTATATATTCTTGTTTCCTCAAGCACTATCGCAAGGCTTTTCCTTTATTTGCATTTCCTTCCTGCGCGATATCTTCTTCCATGTTTTCCATCCCTGCTTTTATCTGCATCCCTTTATCTACAATCTTTCTTGATCCTTCTGCTACTTCCCTTTTTCCGAGCCAAAGTCCGCAACACATTTCCTCCATCCGTTATTTCTTGCTAGCCTTTTTGCGTCGCTTCTATTCTCCTTCCGATTTTCGTTCATCCTATTCTCTTCATCTTGTTTACCTATCATTTTTTGATTCGAATATGGCCGCTATTTTTTTTCTATTTCGATTTTAATTAATTCAATATGTCGGCATTTTTTGCTTTCCTTTATTATATTTTTACCTTTTCATCTCTAATGTCTTTACGAGTTTCTCATCAAATGTTTAGTCAAAATTATATGAACGTCTTCCTTGTTCCTCGCTTCATTCCGCTTCCTTGATTTCCTGCTGGATTTCGCCACAAGGCATATAAGCATACACATGCCAAAGCAGCGAGCTTCATTCTCCGGTGCGAACGTATAAGCTATCGAAGGAGCTCCGAAATAGCTACGAGCTATGTGCTACGGCTCAGCTCCTCTCGTCAGACTTCCACTTAATACTAATGTAAGCATCGGCCAATTAACGTAATTGTGTTATGGCCCACGTCGAACACGGATCTCCGAGCTGTCTGACGGCTTCTCAACCCGGTCGCTCCGTGGATCGATAACTCGCGCGCGTTATACACTGACGACCGTCGTGCAGACGAGCGATAGCGCGCGATAAACGGGAACCATCAAAGTAAGGGCGAATGGAATTGGACGATGAATCGATTTTAAAGTAGAGCGTATTAGTCGCAGCGAGTGATTTTCCATCGATCAAAAATAACTAAGTACTTAAATAAATTGAGGTAAAACAAGATGGGTTAATAATACAAACTTTTTCTTTTTATCATTTTTTTAGACAGAAATATTAACGTCACAAAAGAGTAATTTATTTTTTTGCTGTTTAATATTTAATATAGCTCACTTTACTCAAGCTGTACTTGAATGAATAAAAATATGACAAATAATTATTACAATATTTATATTTTAATTATATTAATATCTTTCTGCGTTATAGCGCATTAATATACTGTTTTTATGAATATTAATGTCCCGGATGAAACTCAATCTTATCCACCATTTTACTAATTTTCCCGTCGCATGGTTTCTTGACTAAAGAAAAACTCGCGACAGAATATTCTCTCTTATGCACCTTAACAAGATAAAAATATCCCGTCAGGTTTTCTTGTCGTATAATATGTCCCTGCGGTAAAGTTCGCTCGCATTTCACCCCGTAATCCAATGACAGTGTCTGCTACCGCAAATTAGTGCAAATATTTGTCTTTTTATTGCGCTGCGTTTCATGGCTTTCCGTGAGGACGAATAATACCCGAGAGCGAGTTAATCTTGCTCGGTTCTTCGCCGCCGGTATTAGCAACAACTTATCGTGTCCATGCGACCAGCGATTTGCAACAAGAAGCGGATTAAATGCAGTGAATTGCGTTGGCGGGTAAAGTCGAAGCCGCAAGATCATGGATGCCAGCGAGAAAAATTGCCATCGGAGCTCGTCTTGACGATGGCGACGGATTTAATTTCCGGTTAAAAAAGCATCAGCTCTCGAAATTGCTTACACAACTCTTCGATCTATCCTATTTTTTTTTGCACACAATTTCACTTTTGTAAAAATTTCTCACGTAAACATAAACACATGTGAAATAGGATAACGATCTCTTTATCAAAAAGTTAAGCTTGAACTATAAAATTCTTATCTTATTTTGTACTCTTCTTCTTTACCGAGTGATAAAGCTTTACATACGTGCGAAGTAATCGAAGGAATGTATCACGAAAATTTGAGGGAGAAAAGTTGCGGAACAATCGATTTTTATGTGACCCAGAAGGTATTCGATAAATTTGGTAGCAAACGGGTCCTGTCTCTGGATATCGTCCAAGTCCGCTATATAAAAAAGATACGACCATCCTCGAACGAGTCCCTTGGCGCACAAAATTGCGTTTCTCGACACCGTTTCGGCTTCTAAACCTCATTTTTCCGATCGGATCGAAGGCTTCTCACCTCGATATCTAGCTTTCTTTGACGAAGCAGGCACGACGTTGCCTCCATTCCTTTATACGAAACGTTATATGCACACGAGACAGTAAAAGTGGCACAGCTTCTTCCAGGTGCTAGGTACATAAATTCACTGTCGTCCTAGCAGCTCCTCCAAGATATTTGAAAACTTCGATAGACAATCGAGACACGCCACGCTGCCTCTCCCGTCTGAAACAACGGCGAGAGTCTTTTCGCGTCTGATATCTCTCAAGTTTCTTATCATTTTTCTTTGGATCGAGCCCGGGATCCCGTCCACGTTCGACAAAGTGCAGGTTTACGTTGCAGGTAGAGTTTTATCAAGTGAATGCATATCGGCAATACGCTGCTACTCTTACAATCCATTTTCCAAGTTGCATGCGCGATACAGGTTCCATTTGACAAGCTTAAAGTCGGAGAACTTTAAGCTCATTTTCGTCGTATATTTTTATGATGATTATAATAAAAATTAGGTTTTATAATATTTGAGAAAGAGAGAGAGAGAGGAAAGGGACAATACAGAAAATAAGAAAAAATATTAAAAATCGAATATATATGTAACAAACAAAGAAAATTAAGCTATTTACAAGCCAAAATCTGAGCACACGAAACTAATTACAATTATACAGGTAATTGTACAGTTTAGTCTTGAAATCAATAATGGAAATAATTCCGAATATCAAATAGAATACCGTTCTAGAAATTTAATGCATCTTTTTGAACGTTTGAAAAATTCCATGCAGCATTTTAAAGAGGAAGCAGTATATCGCTGTGTACTCTGATACAAATTGAGTAACATAACGCTTACAGTTAAGTTTATTGATAAAATATAGGAGAAAACTTACATTAGATTTCAAAATGCAAAATGTTAGGCAAAAAGAGAGAGAAAAGGAGGGGAGGAGAGAGAGAGAGAGAGAGAGAGAGAGAATCTGCATTTATATTATAGTTGCATTTTACATACTTGTACTTTAATATTGTATCTTTAATAATACCACATAAAGGTCCACATAAAGGTTGATTACATTTTTACAAAGGTCACAACAAATGCAAATGTACGTAACGTTTTATTCGCGAGGAACTGTAATCAAGGGCGGGTGTATAAACGCAATGACATGGAAGCGATTCCACGATAAAATCACGCTGCAGACTCCGCATTCCGGCTAATTTTCGACGAGCGAGCGTAAGAGACCGAAAGAGTTTCAGGCTGAAATTTAAAATTCATATTGACCATGTAAGAGTTTCGGCGAGGAAGTTTGTTGAAAGTAAAACAAGATAAAATTTCGCGGAATTTTATAAGTAAAATTTTCATTACGCGCGCGCTCTGAGTTATCAACCCGATCTGTCCAATTTGTGCGATTACACGCTTCTCTTGTCAATTTACGGAAAATTGGTGAAAAAATATCGGCCGGTGAGAATAAAACTAAAACGTCACGACGCGCGGCCTGAAAATTTGTATTATGATTGATTATCGAAAATCAGCGTTATATTGAAATTGATCATTGCCACTGCATTTTACGACCGTATCGAAGAACAATAAAGCATTGATAAATTTTGCGCAAACTGCCCCAATCGAATTTACGTCGCACGCGATGCGTCTATTAATACATATCTCGCGGAAAATATAAATTTCAGTCTACTATTTCCGTTTGCGAATTTGATTTTATAAATTGACAGATTGCAAACTGCATACAAAGCGTGGAGTTGGCGTGATCGGCGAGATATAATTGGCAGTCATTTAGTTTGAATTACTCTATTGTCTATTACTTATTAACGAGGGCATTGACTCACTTCAATATTTGATTAATTAAATGGATATGAATTGGAAATGGTTCACACATATTTGTAGACATTTAAGCTAAATACATGAGCAAAATCTGTCAACTTTGGCTCGAGATACAAATCCGTTAGATTGTTTGAAGCGTGCGCCGACTATGAAGCGAGAATTATTCGCGAGTCTGGCTCATATCCCAATTCTATTGCCATTGGAAATTCTATACGACTTAATGCTGAGAATATGGAATAATGGCGGTCACAATACTGATGTAATGAGCATCGTGCCGCGGTATGATGAAACGAAGGCCATGGCTGCTCCCGGATTTATAGCGATTGAACGTGGCACGCTCGGTTATCTGCCGCTTAGATTCCTGGATCAGGAAGCTTATCAAAAACGATTAAAAAGCCTTTGATAGAAATTTTCCGTTCACCGACAAAAGCGAACCCTGTGGAATGTTAATATTATCGTGGCTACACTTCTCGCTTCGGGGAATCATTAAGATAAACGAGTCGAAGTATCGGAGACAGAGATAATGGGAAGAATTATTAGTATAAAAAGTTTGTTGTAAAATGAATTTTGTTAACGATGGATAATCTTTATGTGAGAAAAAGCATTTCTTCGTCCTTTTTTCCTCTCTCTCTCTCTCNT
>NW_012130068.1:5567049-5577841 GCF_000143395.1 Atta cephalotes | reverse complement strand
GTAAGTAGTAGTAGTAGTAGTAGTAGTAGTATAGTAGTATAGTATATAGTATATATATATATATACTATACTATACTACTTACTCTACTCTCTCTCTCTCTCTCTCTCTCTCTCTCTCTCTCTCTCTCTCTCTCTCTCTCTCTCTCTCTCTCTCTCTCTCTCTCTCTGTGTTGAAATAAGAAAATAAATTTCTAAAAATAATTAATTTATTGAAATTAAATATAGTGTTTTGTCTCTCTCACGCATGCAAAAGATATCTAATTATACAAAGCATATTTACATATTAAAAACTAGTAGCAATAATTTTCGCGAACAGCGGTAGATTAATATAATAATTATAGATAAATAATATTGATACAACGAGATATTAATACCAGGAATAATATTAATATTTCAAATTGACTTGTGTAAACCTATTGTATAAATCATAGCTATCATTTTTACAGCAAATAATATGTATATGTATAAGCGGATATTTTCGAGAAATCAAGAATAGTGCGAGTATGAAATGGGATAACTTGAAGAAGTGGTTGCCTGTCACGTTCACAAATGTCGACGATTTGCGTGGCATTGAACGCGAAGTTTCCACTTTGCGGACCATCGATATTTGGATACAATGGCCGTCGGAAATTTCGTATGACCTGGCACGTAGAAAAATACCACGGAAGAGACAGGGCGGATCAGTGATGCACAATACAGTTGCAATAAAGGCTGACTCGTCAAACAATGAAGTCACAAAAGTCACAAGTTGCAAAAAAGGATGTGGGGAAACAATCGCGGAAACTGAATGTCAGATGACAAAAAGTTTATTTTCAATATATAGAGTTTTGAGTTAATTGTTCTGAGTTTCTAAAAAATCTAAGCTTTTTTTATTAGAAGATTTTATTTTTAATGAAGTTTTGTTACATCCAAAACAATTTTTTAAACTATTTTTATCAGAATATATATTTAGTAAGAAACAATATGGAGAAAGTAATTATTAAAATTAACTCGTTATTATACAGAATATTCAGGATTTATAGGACAAATTCTCTCTCTCTCTTTAGTGGTACTTCAGAATTAACTAATGCCCATTTCCATCAATATAGATTAACTTTAATATTGGTTTAACTTACTATTTATCTTTTTTTAGTTCTAAAGATTAGAAAAAGATAAAGAATAAGTTGAACCGAGGTTAATCTACATTAGTGAAATCGGGCATAAGAGAATCAATTTTTGTCAAGGACTTGTATTTTTCTTTTCCTTGTTTGAATCCCCTATGAGATATGCAATCATAACATTGTGTGTATAATATCTAACAATATTGTTCACGTTCTTTAATTTTTATTTAAAAAAAACAAAAAATAGAAATCAAATTAAATAACATGTATTATTAAACGTTATAATGTTGTCACATAAACTGATTTATTATCTTACAGGCATAATAAAGCTTCTTAATTTTCGATAGTTAAGATAATAGATTTAATTTTTTTAAATAAATATTACAAATACACAACATTTATCTTCAGAGGGAGGAACACACGGGTTTGTTTTTTTTAATGAAAATTGATTCTTTTAGTGAATCGTATCAGTTTAACCTCTAAAGTTTATCCCACAGGTTCTGAAACATTCTGTATATCGATGTAGAATCGTAGAACGACACTTTATCAGAACATTATTTCTTCTAACGATCATTTTCTCTGGCTCGCGTATAAGAACTTCGATTCAACGCAGTTATAGCTATTGAAAATTCCGCGGACTGGAATGGCGCTCTTTCGGATGCTTTCGTTCACCAATAATGTCGTAGTGATAAGCCTTGGAACGTATAAGTGCAATGACGCGTGTGCATGCGACTTATGCGTCACCTAATACAATATCTGCAGTGAAGAGGGATCCACATTCCGATGTACGCAAAATCGAATATTGTCCGTCGGAAATTTACTGGGGCGAAACAGCAGATGCGAAATATCGATGATGATAGAAGAGGGTACGGGAATACATAGTAAACGCGAATGATAGTATTGCAATAGGTATACCTGTTGGAGAAGTGATAATCTCTCATTTCTCACGTTCAGTGATAGTTTGATATGCTCTCAATGCCGCACTATAACACGTGATCATAGAACGCTGTTTAATAAGGTAAAGACGATTACATGTTTTCAATCAAGAGGAAAATGAGGGAATTTACAAATATTTGAGGGAAAAATTAAATAAAGCCGGCGATTATCTATTAATTAGACAAGTCTTTATTCAAAGAATATTGGCTTTAAACTGTAATAATTAACATTTATAATATTAATACAAATTATAATTTTTATTTAAAAAATCCGCTTCGGCATTGTCTTGTTTTTTGTTTAAAATTATAATTTGAACCAAATAATTGAAATATCTTTTTGAATGCAAACTTTTTATTAATTGATAAATAATTGTTAGTTTTATTGAATTTTTCTTTTAGATATTCAGTTCTTCTATTCTCCTTTAATATATTCTTCATTTCTGAAATTAAAGCGGATGTATTCTTTCTACATAAATTAATGTAATAGTAAATAGTAACATAATGTAATAGTAAATTATCGCTTTGAAAAGAATCATATAATATCGCTAATTGTTCATAATCATGATATTAACATACAATAACTGATTGGCAAAGACCATGGATTTAGGCTTTTAATGAAAATATAATATTTTCCAATAGTTTTTGCAAAACAAAAATTGCGATGGAATAAACTATAAATTTTATATTAATAAATATTATATATTTAACTTATATATTTAACTTATTTGAATATAAATATTATATATTATAAATATTATGATTTTGTATTTAAAATAAGAATTTTTTACATAATAAATAAAACAGATTTTAAATTAGCATTTTATGATGATTAATTCACATTCTATTTTAAATTGTATAAAATCATCCGTCTACACCAACAGCGACGTCTAAAAACTTTTTTCTTTCGTAATTATCCGCTTAATCGAACGTGTCACTCCCATTTATCTTTTTTATCTTAAGATACGCTGTATCAAAATCTGATGGTTCCACGATCAAAGAGGGAGACACGTTCATGTTCTTATTATATCTCCAAAAGTGCCAAGTATCGCAGATAAACGCTGCGACATACGCGGTGTATCGTGGATATCTTCCACGACTTCCACGAAGAAACCTTTATGTCGAGCAGCAGCAACGAAGAGCGGAGGGGTAGCTTAGCAATGCCCTGCGGGGAAAAAACGTAAGGTATCTTTACACCCTCAATTCCGTCCCGATACGCGCCAACGAGCGTAGCAAGAGATGGTAGGGGGATGGTGCGCCTTAACTTCGTACGCTTTCGTACGCTCCCTTCGTGCAAGAAACGTATAAGAAGCATTTTACGGAAAGAACCGGAGCGACGTCACGGCGCCCACCCCCCCCCCCATTCACCCTCTCGCCACTCTCCTCCAACCCCGTTATATCAAGTTGCACAAAACTCGTTAAAATTCCGCCGGTCTGTCCGTCCTTACAGCCGGCACAATGCGGAAATCATTTGACGGGGAAAGAGGGTACAAGAGGCAGAGTGAGAGAGGATAGGGGTGAGAGATAGAAATCGCGGCGCAGCCGCTCGATCCTCCTCCTTTACCCCGTTCTCCTCTTTTTCCTCCCTCGATAGGAGGATACTACGGAATGGTGGCGAGCCACCGTCTGTCGGCCGTCTGCTGCGCGGTAGAACGAAAAATTGTTCGTCCATGTACAATGAGCTTCGATATGTATGGACGCGCATAAGCGGTTACCACGGTGCTTTGATACCGGATATCATTCGCGAGCGATGTGATGCGACGCATCAAAGCGTAGCCAAGCACGGGGTGTCATATGCGTGGCTGACGTACATATACATGATCGGATTGGTCCCGCGCTTTTTAATCTTCTAAAAATGATACGTATTATAAGGTGCGACATACAAAAATATATATCTGCAGTAGTCAGATTCGATAAGGAATAAAAAAATCTGATAAGAGAGAATATTGCATTTCTATTTTCACCACAAAAATTATTAAGCAGTTAATGCAGATATAATTATTGATGATCTTTGTTATAAATATTTTTAATTCCAAATAAAAATTGATAAGTATAAATTGTGTATAAAAGAAAGAATCTTATTTTTGATCGAAGCAAATCTTGATTAATAAGATTTATATCATTCTCTTATTTCAAAAGTGATACAATTTTAAAAATTATAGTTTTCAGAAAAGAGGAAAGATTTTTTAAATTTAATAGAAAATCATTAACTAATTAAATAATACCAGCGAAAAAAATATATTCTTAGAAATAATGATTAAATGTCATTTTTGTCATTTTCGTTTCAACTAAAATATTATTCTTTTTTAATTATAATGATTTTGATATCCGACAAAATTATAACAAATTCGGAATGATTGATTAAAAGTGACTTAATTGGAAATATCTCAGATTATATATATTTATCTTGATCAGCTAAAACGACTAATTAAATAAGAATCCCAACTGAGTTTCATAATAAATTATTGTTCATAGATTTAGCATTCTCATTAACGTCAGATTATTAATATTTATATAAAGATGCTTATTAGTATCGAAAATAATTAATTGCTTGTTATTTTAATAAGTGATTAAGTTGACAAGCAATTTAATAAGTGATATTATTACTCTGTTTCTGTTCATTTAATTCCATTTAAAGATTGAAAGAGATTTCTGTTGAGCGTGCTGTTTGCTGAATTAGATATAACAATTCACATAAAGATAATCAATACTAGAAATTTAAAATGTCTATTACGATCGAAGCTGGAAATCTTTATTACTTTAAATAATTGCGCGCCGAATTGTTTTTATGGGCTTATAAACGTAATAAAACTACTCTAGTAATCGCGAAATAAATTGACAAGCAATTTTAATAATTGCAATTTGATGCTACCATCAAGCATCATGTTATAAAGATGGTAATATGTTGAAACTGTTAGTAATTTTTCAATAAATTTATTAACAGTTGATCAAGATTGAATTATTTAAAGCAATGAAGATCCAGCTTCAAACCGTAATAGACATTTTAAATTTTTAGTACTGATTGTATTTCTCACATATACGGTCTAAAATAAAAATTCTTAATATTGTTCACAAAAATATTTAAGCATTAAGGTCCGAAGCTTTCGAATATAGGATTTCTCTTATTTAATTACATTTATTCTCATCGATCCAAATTTGCATTATTATTTAAAGTAACTAAATTTATAAAATAAAACAATTATTCTTTAAACTTTGATCACATCAAAACTGTCTTAATTCTAAATGTTTTCTATAGAAACTCTCCTTTCTACAAAAACGACATAATTCAAAATATCACTTTTATAGAAGGTATTATGATTATCAAATTATATATTTGATTTCCTTAAAAACCTTAAAAACGACACCAGTATTATTTGGCAAATATATTATGAAGTTAGTTTACTTTTGATGATTGATAGAGTCAATCTTTACTTAACTCATTCACAATAATAACTCGAAAATCATACTTTTTAGTTGTGTCCACGCAAATACGTTTTTTCAGTTTTATAAATTATGCGCTGATTCAGTTCATCGGACTTAAAACATAATCATAAAGTTGAAAATAACATCACAAATTACGTCAGTTTTAATAAATGATTTTGATAAGCATCTTAAAACACTACGAAGAACTCGATAAATATCTTCGTATAAAGAATACCAGTAGTTGCGGAAGTTTCCTTCGACGATTTCTGTTCGGTGTGTTTAGCGCGAAAACGCAAACGTGAGTAACGATGCATTTGCAAGCTCGAGAATTGCAGTCGGAAACTCTTCTGTGCGCCGTACATTATCGCTCGATTCCGGGAGCTGATAACGAGCAGATCTCGCAGGTAAAGTAGCGCCAGACGCCGTGATTAAGATGTTAAATACGCATCATAAATTAGCGCCATTCGCGTCGCCGGCCGCCACGACGAGGTGGCGAGGAGGAAATCATTACGAACGAACAATTATCGCAATCAGTTTTCCTACGTCTGGCGGATCTTCCCCCGGCGATTGGTTGCGGTGTCTCACAATGTTGCGCCACAGGCATGGCAATTTTCCAACCGCGGGAATTAATTTCCGCGACCGTCTGGTTCGACTTCACACGTGCCATGCCGGTACGCGACCGTTAAAGCGTCGCTTTTCCCTCCGTTCTTCATGCGCCGTTTATTTGTGAGTGTAGAAGAAGAGAGAGTACGTCACACGAAGAGTATGTTTCGGGAGATCCCCCGTCCTCCCGGTGGGTACCTCATGCACGAATTTTCGGCCGATTTCATCCTGTAACGCCGAACGTGCTAAAAATTCCAATGGAGTACGATGGGAAAATTCCCTTCATCGCGTTAATCCATTTTGTTGGCCGCCACCGCGATTTTGGAGTTACTCGAAAATTCCGGGCAGTCGTGAAATCCGCGAGATTATAATTTCGAAAGGAAAATCGCGACTTTGAAAAAACGCTTATCTTCTTGAAATTATTTTTTCTTTTGGAATACTGCTAGATTAAAAGAATAATGATAAACCAGGCTCTTGAGTTAAAAAACATTTTATTATTTTTAACTTCCATGTATGTTAAAATGTAAATCAATTTTCATTTGTGGTCAGTTTTGAAGTCCGGAAATAATATCCATATTAAGGCACTCAATAAATAATAAACTAAATTTGAGTCTTTAATGCATTTTCTTGAGTTAAATTGTTTAACTTTATTTTAATTAAACAATGTATTGAGGAGCAGTAGCGACCTATAAAAATGTTTAAAAATAAATTGGATATAATTTGATATGAATTTAGCAGCGAAATTGTATGTACTTTCATCAGCAACTATATTTCAAAATGGCGAGGATAACGATAGATAGCGAGAATAATTCTCGGAATATTCTTTCAATGCTGAAATCCCGAATTGATGAAAGACTTTCATATTCCGCTTCGTTCAACCGCTTCCTCGGAATCGAAGAAGTTTGATCACGCTTATTCTTCGCAAAGGCAAAACGGTTTCAGGGTGCGAACATCACAATCAGAATTCATCGCGGTACCTACGTAGCACATACAAAATTGCAAAATCTGTCAGGTGAGTGGCGTACAACGCTACGAATCCTTCTGTTCTCAAGAAAATCATCTTTCCAAAGTATCGTAGTTGTATTAAAACCTATGGAATCAATGGAAATCTATTATTTTAAAACCTTTTATGCAGACTAAAAAAGAGCCATGATAAATTAAAACTAATTACGGTATAATTTGTAAATAGCAAATTGTCTTCCACGAGAAATTACGTTTTTTTCTTAATAATACTCAGAATCATTATAATAGTTGTTTATAATTATTATTATGACATATAAAATCTTTTAAAATGAAACTCTCTTAAATAGAAACAAATCAGAAATTTACGTTTTATTGTGTAAGAAGCTTTAAAAACATATGTTTGCATTATTTAATCTTATCTTAATATTTTAATATTTATTTTTATCATAATTTTTCGATTTGCTTTTATTAATATTAATGCTTTATTAATATTAATGCTTTTATTAATTATTAATGTCGCAATTTCTTTGACATAGTCAAGTACATATAAAACAAATATTGCAAAATAGATGATGCATTCGTTATTCATTGCATGCACGTAGAAAAGCGCGACATCCACGACACGTGCCGAACAGTCGCGAGTCTTTCATAGATATCGTTTTTCTTTCTTTGCATTTCCTGCCGAGAATATTGAATAAAATTATGTTACAGATCTGATGTGTCTGAAGACTGAATCGTAACGTGAATTAAATCACATCTCCGAGATAACTGTTAGAAACGTTTATCTGTGATCAATGCAAAATCAATTGAATGTATTAAAAAAAAAGCTTAAAAAACGATATTATTCTATAAATTAATAGAATTAAAAAAGAAGACTTTATGACATTTAGAAAATACATAATTTCTTTAGAAAAGAAATAATAATTAATATAAATGTTATTATTGCAGAAGAATATTCATAAAAAAGTTTACTGCATTATTCCATATAGTTTAGTTATTCCATTCGCAATCAATACGATGAATTTAAAAGAATAAAATAATATTAACATAAGTCCATAGAAGAATTTGTTATAATTCTCGATCGTGATCGTATTTTGGAGAGAAGCTGAAATTCTTAACATCCCGACATACGACATATTTGCAATTTTAAAACGGTTTTTTTCCCGTGTCATGCACGAATGCCATGCGAGGGCCATGATGCGTAGCGAGAACTCGTCGTGAATATCCCTTTCCGTCTTTTTTATTCGCTACCGGGAATATTGACGTTATATTAAATCTCGCGGAGTCGGGAAAGTGATTTATCGGTAGCTACGGCGAGAGGAAGAGCCAGTGAGGTAGGCGGAAGAGGAACGGGGTTCCAGACGGGAGAGAACCTCGTAAATTCTTCCAATCACCGACAAATGTTACCAATTCCAAGACGTACGGTGCTAGAAAGCTGAGCATCGTCAGTGTGCCTTCGTTGTCGTGTCTAAGCTTTAATAATAAAACAGTCCAAGTACAAGACGTCAAGCATCGAGATTAATCAATTATCGATTCTGCCATTTAAAATTCTTTAGAGCGTGTGACATCTGAGCTTTTTAAATTCTATTTTGCAATCAAACAATCGTTTGATCTAAAGATGTAAATAGAGAATAGTAGTGATTTGTAACTTGATGAAAAAAATTAATTCCTTTTAATAATGTAAATTATTATTAACAATTCTTATATATAAAAATACAATAATTTACTTTAATATTTACTTTAATATTTAATATTTAACAATAACTTTCTTTAATGTTTGGCACATATTTTATACATAGATCAGATTTTTTATAAAAGAAGAACATAATAATGACACATTATTTGTTGCTCTTCGAACTTGAAGCATTATATTACGCAAGGTAAAATTCAATTCCTTTTGTGTTGAATTTTATTCTTACGAAGAAACAAATGAATCAAAAGAGTTTACTATCAATTAGTAACCCAAGAAGTCTAAAATTAATTTTGAGACATAAAGGAAAAGAATTAAAATAACTTGTAATTAAAAATTTTTACAGATGAAAAGTTTTATTTTTTTAAATTAAATTGCTACCGTAAATTGATAAAAAAGTTAAAATAAAAATAAAAAAGTTAAATATATTTATATATTTATATTTTAATTATCACTATTTTCATAAAAATATTATTTTTGTAAAATTTCAGATAATAACTTGAAGTCTATGTATGATATATTTATATGCATGTGTATATGTGTATCTATATATTTATGCAAGTTGCTAATTGTAATTTGTAAATATACCAACGCATATTTCTTTTTCTATTGCTGTTTATTTCATTTGATTTACATAGGTTTTTCCCTTTCTGAATATTTTATTACAGACAAGACATTTGCATAGGAGACAACATATATTATAGTTTTATATATAAGAAAGTATATTTGAATCGTTATTATTTCATAATTAAATTAAGATTTGATAAAATCGATGAATTTCTCATTACACAATGATTACATCTTCGTAATATTATCCTTATGTTGTCCTTATGTTGTCCTTGTGTCACTTTTCGCCATGAGATGTTCTACTCTTTCTCTTAATTTATCTGAACACAAAAAATAAAACAAAATTAAAACAAAAACAAGCAAGATAAAATTTATCTAAAATTTAAAAAAATACATGAGACGTTATTATAAAATATAATAAGCATTTAACATTTATAAAAGATGATAATTTATTTTATTTAACATTGAAACGAATTTAGATGGATGTGCATTTCTGGAGAGATAAATATTTCTAATGTAATAATATAACATTCACAGATATTATTATTATTATTAATATACATTTTAATAAAAATTGCGATTAATTGAAGACCGATCTATGTTTTTTCTCATTTAATAAAAAAGTCTAATAAAGAAGAATTAATAATTTTATTTAGTTAATTTATATATATAGTTTTAAATGTTTTAGTAAATATTTTACCTATTTCTTTAGCCCCCCAGTCAGTTATATTTTTAAAAAAATCTGCGTACGAGTTTTCTTGAGGTGCACTTTCAGTAGGGATAATAATTCCCAGGAATAAGATCACTCCGAAAACAAACAAAAGTACCTTCATGTCTTTCATTATTAATGTAACGATCGCATATACAAATATTATTAGATTCGTGTCGGATTCTTGTCAAAGCACAACTGTGGCTTGAAGAAACTGTGAAGTATATATATATATCACAGAAAGTGATTAATTAAAATTATCAGAATGTTGACAACCAATGGTATATAACGCATTCTAATATCAAAAATGTGTCTGATTCTTCGAAAAAAGATATCTAGAATTTTAAGAAAAAATAAACAGAGCAAAGGTTAGATGGAATTCATTTAGATAAGAGAAAGTCATGTTTTCTTATAGTGTAGTATTGTAAATGATCAATATTCTTAAAATTTTCTAAGAACCTTTCTCATTTTTTTCAGTTTCTGATCAAAGTAAATTCTTCGTATATACCAATTCTATTTCTTTTTTTCATATCTTTATCTTTTTCATATTTTTATCATTTTTAGAAGTTTTAAATTTTTTCTCGAAAAATTTCATTTTTAGTATTATGACGCATCGTATTATACTATTGATCATTAATATTTTAACAACGAATGTTCAGTCCTTTTTAATAAGCAAAAATTTATTTTGAGTTAAGTTTCTCAATTCTCAGTCAAATTATTCATAAAAAACAAATACTTCGATTTAGTACGTTATCAATAACATTGCTAAGTGTGTCGTTGTCTAAAGTAAAATCTGAGTCGGAGA
>NW_012130068.1:5555467-5567029 GCF_000143395.1 Atta cephalotes | reverse complement strand
TAAAGTTTAATAGTTACTACTAACTAACTAACTAACTAAATAATAATTAATAACTAATATACTAGGTAGTAGTAGTACACACACACACACATATATATATATATATATATATATATATATATATATATATATATACATGTCACAATAAGAATTAATATTTCATTAAATTTTTTTTATTGAAAAAGTTTTAGAAACAATGATAAACAAATAATTTAAAAACAATGATTTGCTGAAGGCAATTTTATATGAAATTAAGTAACTTTCTCAGAAATTTATTTATTTATAATTAAAATTTGTGATAACATTTTAATTGATGATTTACTTTCTATGGTATTTATATTCCACTTTTAGTTACGATATTAAAATGAATCCGGATGTAGTGATATTATTTGCTTACAACATTAATGATTATGATGTTAATAACCGATAAATAGGAAGATATTTTTACTTGGCATGATCTTGACTCTAAAAGTTATCGCTGAAGTCATCATCGGAATTGCATATTTATGAGATACCCCTTGAATGCACTATCAAAACTTCAGAATATTAAATAAAATTATTGTTTTTTACGAACATATTGAAAATTTATACTGTAATATATAGTACGATTTTTTATGATATTTGATCTTTTAAATTTATTGTATTTTCTTTTAATTAATATTAAAAAATATAATAATAACAATTAATCAATTTTTAAGTTAAAAAACATAAAAATATTTTAGTCTTTTATAAGTACCTTACCTCTATATTATACACGTATACGTATATGTATATACCATATGTATATAATTTCAATACTCTCCTCACATAAATTACAGTATTTTGCTTTTAAATTTGCTTTTTTAAAGTCACATGTGTGGTTATCGTCGTTATAAATATATAAATATAAATAAATTTTCTTAATCCTTTTTCTTTCTTGAAATTAAGTCAAACGCAATGTACAATGTATTATACAAAGATATAAAAAAAAAATGTATAGAACCCGCGATTTGAAAAATGATCATTTTCCAACTGATATGATTTTTCTAAGTTTTATGTGACGCGGAGAAATTCTCCGAGAATATTTCAGTATAAGCGCAAACAAATTTATGGCTTATCGATAGCGAACACGAAATATAAATGTCTCGCGGCTTTTGCAGACGTTCGAAGTCATTCTGATTGCGAGTGTTATCGCTACATCAGAGAACGAGCAATTTTGTGATCATATATTTCTGTATTCTCAACAACATCTCGGCAAAGTTACTTTCCGTCGTTACGATAAGCTGTAATGCTCAATGCATCTTTAACATATCTCGTTATTACAGCACGAAGAGCTGCAGCGGCATTGCAGTCTGGCAGCGCAAAAACTTTAAAGTATTTTAAGCAGCGACACGAAATGTGCGAAAACATTTTTCAAGCGGGAAAGTTCTGTCGTCATGCTGGCTATTTTGAATAATTTCACGCAAATCGTATTTCGTAACTTTTTAGGAGATGATGCTCATAACTTTGCCCCCGCCGATATCACGCGCGAAATAGATTGTAGCGATACTGTTACTGGCTCGTACACGTATTTTGTGATAGAAAATTTCATTTTTTATTAAACACAAAGATTGAGATGATAACCGCAAAAATCGATAAACAAATTTATGTAACGATAACTTTGCTTTTCCTGTTATCTAAGAAAATATTATCTTTTCTCAAAGAAGTATTAACTTTTTTTATGTTTATAGCATTTGAACGATATTGGAAATATCGAGAATTTGACTATTTTGACTTATCTCCAAAATTACTTCTATGCTCAACTTAAATTTTTTTCAAAGACTAATGTCCCATTATATAACATTATTTGGCATACAGTTTGATTCGAAATTCGAGAGCCACAAAATGGGCTAAATTTGGAGTCATCATCGCTATTTAAAAAAAAATGATGTTCCAGTAGAAGAAAGTTTATTATGTAATTATATATACTCGCATTTCTATTTCAACATAATAAATTGTTCCTCGACCTTTTGTCTTTCAGTGAAAACACGTACGTGTGCAAGTTAATTATCCCATAGAGACATCCGCCGCAGGACAAACGCGATGCATTTTCTTGCATCTTCCTCTGTTCTTCCACCCTTCTGCTCACCTGTTTCTCCTCCCGTGCTATTGGATTAATTCTCGCACTCGGCTTTGTATCTCTCCGACATCAGAAGTACGACAACATAGCCCGGGGCAGGGCGCAAAGTTTTATTGAACTGAGCGAAGGGTACGGGCCAGCATTCGCTATCGATTTCCCTCGCGTACGTCTCGTGCGTGCATCATCGTTTGGTACGGCATCGTATCTCTGCGCAGAGAACGCATTATTAAATCCCAGCCCTTTGTTCCACCGCATCACATCGCCGTGCTTACGTTTCTCCAATCGCGCAGAACGCATCGCGCCTGGCGCGACCGGAATAAAATTTTTCGCTTTAAAACGTTACCTGCCCGGCGGCGGCGGCAGATATCTGTACTCAGCCGATTACAAAGGAATCAACGGCGAACAATTGGATTTCTCTGGCCGAACAGCGCCGCATTCCCGAGGGCGAAGTTCACGGGCGCATCCAGAAATTCGATTGCCGCATGAAGGAGCAGCGCAGGTGGAGAACGGTACTGCGGCTTTTGCCGCGGTGCATTGTTCAGCAACATTCTGCGCAATTGTATGTCGCAGCACTTAATACTTTATAAGTAACGTGGACATAATAGTCCTATGATTTACGAAAATGTTTCTCTTGTATCTCATCAAATTCATAACTTTATATATACGTGTCTCGGACACAGTAAAAAACATTTTGTATTTATGTTAAAATATTTTCTTTGTTCAAATTTTTGTTACATTTTTAACTTACCGAGTGTTAATAATTATATTCTAGTTTAACATTATAATTTTGTTATTTTAATATTTTTTGTTATGTATTTAATTGTGTAAAAATAACACAATTTAGTAAGTAAACAAGTAACTTGAAAATAATTATATTACAAAATATAAATTCTGAGATAAAAATGAATAAAATGTGTTTCATATATTATAAATATTAAATTTATTGAAATGAGTCAATTTAACATTATTATAAATGTTAACTGAAGAATGCTTCCACAATTTGTACTACAAATTGTATCAACATTGTATTTGTTATGTTAATTATTTACATAATATTTGTGTTGTTTTCTAATATTTTATTTAAATTAACACAAAAATTTAGGTGAACCTAAAAGTTTAGAAGACATGCGATGTATATTAAATTTAAATTTTCCAACTATAGATAAAATAAAAAACTTAAGGCAACAAAACTGATCGATATTCACGTCAATTTAAAAAAAAACTACGTTTTGAATATTTAAAAATTTATTAATTAAAAATGAAGAAAATTTTATCATGCTATATATTTTGAAGAAATAAAATTTCCGATATCCACATTCATTTAATACAAAGTCTGATAAAAAAATTAAGTACATTAGCTATAGACTTGTGTTGCAGTTCGCCAGCATTATGAAACACTAATTCGCTATAAGCATTTCGTGGTTAAGTTTCACTATAAAAAATGATCTTGCAGTTATAACAAAAAATTATCTAGATATGAAAAATTAGCTAAACCGGATAAAAGACTAGCAAGTACTGGATTATTGCATGTGTTTTATATCTAATATTTTATATTTAATCAGTATAGATAACAGAAGCAATTTATCTGAATCATTTGTCAATTTATCAAAAATCCACGTAGAACATAGAGTCATAATTAAGTCATAACAGGGAGTTTTTGCAATAATGTGATACAGTGAACGCTAAGTCACGTTATCCTCTCCTTAAATAGTTGTTAAGAAAAAGGTAATCTGACTTTAGCGTTCATCATATTTGAATAAACGGTATTGCAAAAACTCTTTAATGATATCACAAAAAAACATCATTATGACGTCATTTGATACTTAAAAATTACCTTATAAGTGACGGATGAAGGTCATGATGATGTCTTCATGATATTATTATAACTTCTATGTTCTTTCTATATTCTACTTGGGAAGTTTTTCTGTAACGTTCAATCAGATAATTGATATTTAACAGTAATTCATATTTAATTATGACACTTAAATTTTCTTGCATATATTGTTGGAATATTATACTATAAATTCTACGCATATGATTCATAATTTTCAGATACAAAAAACAACGATAATTCTAGCTGGAACAGTGAAATATTTTTTATGTGTTGTAGATGAGCGACATTACGTCTGCCTGTCTCCTCATTATCGTAACAATTGATTAGGAGTTTTTCACCCACGTAATATTCGATATCACGCCCACCGATGTTCATCAGTAACTATTGCGTCGAACAGAAATGCGATTTTGATCTCGATTTTTATCCAACCTCGAGGGACGAATAATCTCCTAGCTGCACATTAAAAGCCAACGGCAATGTGTTGCGACGATCGGCGATGGACCCCGCGGCACACGAATAGCTCCCTAGTGGCTCCGTTAGAACTGTATTCATTCCCCAGAAAGTGAGATTGCACGGAAACCCCCACGGGCGAGCCGGCATTCGACCCCGCGCGTAATTTCGTCATTTAGGGATAGACCTTACGAAATTGCACTTCTTCCTCCATGCGATTACATTCATTCGACTTGATGAACAGGAAACGTGTCAAGCTAGTGTTTCTAGGAATACATGGAAAATTAGTCAGACGAGCAGCATCGCGTTGTTTGTTATTTTTTATACGATCTCTAAAGAAGTATGGTATTAGAAATACGCTTGGGTATCCAAGATTTTAATCGGGAAAGTATTAGAAACACAATTGAGGGTATTTAAATTTTAATTAGGAGGAGAGAAGTGAAGTAAAAATTTATCTTCACGCGAAACTTATTAAAATTTATTAAATATTAAATTTTTACAGAAATATAATATTAACCAATTTAATATTGGCTAATTTATTACTGAAAGAGTAAGAAGTAATTAATTATTTGCTTGAAATACTAAAAGTACTGAATAATGGTGCTTTTAATACTTAAAATAATTAATAATTAATTATTAATTATTAATTATTAATTACTGTCTTTCAGTATTGACTGGTATTAGATTTTTGTAAGCGAAATTAACCTTTAAGAGTCTTCAGCAATTTTTCTTACGCGATTTTTCAACGCGAGAGCCACAAATTGCTGCAAATTGATTATGCATGAGCGTTTAACTTTTTATCATCAAATGATTTTTATAATTTAATTTATTATTTTTCCTTGTCAAATAATTTAGAAGATATTATAAATTTTAATAGATAAAATTTATTAATTCTAATGGATAAAAATGAAAATTTCTCTCCGTGAAAATATACGCAACGTTTTTTTCTTATTTGACAATTATTGTAATCCTTCGATACTATTGTATGTTTTGTCACAAGTGCACTGTGGAAAATATCGTATAAAAATGAACATATATAACAATTTTTTAAAATCACAAACATCAAACATTAAAGAATATAACAATATCAGGCAAATACATGTATTTTTATTAGTAAAACAATTATTAACAATATAGTAAACAGAAGTTTCAAAAATAACCAAGTTTTGGAAAAAGTCCCGGAGAATGGCATTGAAGGATTAAAGTATCAGCTCATATTGTGATGGAAATTACTTGAGATTATTATTAGAGAATATATGTCCCACATGTGCCTTTGTATTAGATTTTTAATTTTGCTAAAGCTTCATTCCTTTAATAGTAAATATTTCTCTTATCGCTGTACATGGATACGTATCATGTTCGTGAGAAGGTAATAATGTCTCAAATGCATCTTCCAAGAAAGGTAAATATCGCCTTTCGTTTCGCCTCTGGCGTGCCTGCAAGCGAAAAGCAGCGTACCTAATTTTGGTAATTGCCATGGTACATTACACACGCGTACACAAAGGGACCGATACGCGCGGAGGAAACGTGTATTCTGTACACAATTTTTCCTCGGTATTGGTTTACTTGGCTCTTCATGTTGGGTGTGGCGTTCCAACAGTGTATCTACAGCACGCGAATACGTCCCTCGAGGGCTCATTAAAGCGTTGCGTTGTCCGATGTTGTGATGGCGCGAAAGCGCACATTGTGCATACGCATTCTTTTATTTCACATTTGGATCTTATCTATGTGACAGTTTGGTTATTGCAATTGGTCCAAAATACTCTTTATTTCTTTATCATCGAGTCATTACGCAGAATTATCCTAGATAACAACGAAACTTCGACATCCACATATATGTATACATATATGTATACACTGAGAAAAAGACTTAAAAATTTATTTCTGAAAAATATATTAATTCACTGAAATAAATATTTATTTAAATACAGCGAAAATATTATTCCTATATTATTCCTAGCAAAACGACCTAAATATTCCTTTTTTAATTTTTGTATTTATTTAACACAAGATAAATATATTAAAAAGTAATATAAATATAATATTAAATAAAAAAATTAATACAAAAGTGTACTAACACAATTTGTGACATAAGCAAACTATGAAAACATATTTTTTTTAGTAAAATTAACATTTATGATATGTTCAATTAACACGTAAAGCCTCTATTATGAGATAGACGCCTAATATGAGATAGCAGCGTTTCTACTAAATTAATAAACGCTATCTTGATTCCACCATGAATTTATTGCTCTTGGATTGAAAATTATTTAATAAAAAAAAATTCATTTTTATTAGATCATGCCTGTAATCATTGTAAAACAAGATTTTAGAATTTGGATGTCTTCAAGTTTTATTGAGATGAGCCTTTAAATGTTGTTTATTATTTAATAAATAATATTTGATAATAAATTCTTCATGTAGTGATAGAACAAAATCGTACTAATAGAAAAATATGGGATACGTTGAATTGCTTAATTATAGAAGTTAGATTTGATGATCGTAAAACCGTAAAGCAGAAATCGTAATATGAAATATCCAGGATATTTCTAATAGCTTGAAATAACTCATGCTTCTATGTCACAATGAAAATTATTGCTAAAGTATAAATGTTATTGTACAATAATGACAACCGGAGTGAACCTCGAGTGCCTATTTCTGCGATGCTTGATTCCAACTATCTGAAAACGAGTTCTGGGTAATAATCTATCGCGTGTTCATTTTTCGTGCACACTGGCTGTTTGTTTGTATTTAGAAACATTAAATACAGTTTTTTAATTACAATGCTCATATATTTTGCGTTTTACTATCGATTTCTTGAGGCATCTCATATTAGGAGCACAATTTTTTGACTTAGCGATTTGCTCACTTTTTACATTTCTTTAATAAAAAAAAATGGAATTAGAATTAAATTTTATATCACATTATCTTAAAGCTTATTAAATTCCCTTCATAATGACCTTATTTTTTAAATTTCTGCCCATACTTTTAGTATTTACTCAAAATGAACTCGATATCTCATAATAGGAGCCTTTCCTTTATTATATTCATTTATCTTTTTAGAATTTAATTTGAATTATACTATTTTTATAGTATTTGTTTCATTTACTCATAAAATTTATTAAAATGTTGAATATTAATTTACAAAATATAAAAACAATTTAAATAACATATTATGTTAAATTAACAATCGGATATATTAAAAATTCTACATGAAATTTTAACAAGGATAGAAATTTTTTTTAATATAGAATTAATGCATGAGTGGACCGATTTTACATATATAAAATGTTTCTTATTGTATGCATTGCCGATGTACAATACACACACACACACACACACACACACACATACACGCACGCACGTATGCACGCACGCATGCAGGTTAGCCATATGTTTGAAATACTTTTGAAAATACTTTTATTTCACAATACTTACAATATAAATATATTTTGTATTTCAGCAGAGCACATGAAAATATTATTTTGTATTTAAAATTGAAAGATTAAAAGTTTTTTTGCATTTTATAATTCAAATAATAAGTTCGGTGCCAATCTTAATATTTGAAATACAAAATACAAAATACTTTCAATCTTCCGTTATTATAATATTGAAGATAATATTGAAATGCAAAATATGAAATAAAAATAATGAAATATAAAATACAATATATTTTCATATGCTCTGCCGAAATACAAAATATAATTATCTTACTATTATTTTAATATTGTTTTTCAAATAAGAGTATTTCAAAATGTGCTTAGCCCTGTATACACATTTGCGCTTCAATAACTAAAATTTCTTTGAAACTTGCTTCTCTTTACTTCTCCTAAATTTCGATTTAGTCACAAACTAAAGGCGAGAGAATTTCATTTACATCGTTCCGATCCGTTGCATATTCGAACGATGTAAGATTTTCGAGAAACGAACCAATCATGTATCTGCATTCCGTGCAGGTGCACAGTGGAAGAAAAAAAAAGAGAATCGATAGCAGCGTCGTCTCGTGTAAAATCTGTAAAGGGTTCGGGAGCCTTCCTTTCTCAAAGCTCGTCCAGCGACTCCCTTTGATGTCGCTGGACGGAGTCGAAGATTTTGAGATTCCGGTCGAGGTCTTGGAAAGAGCGAGAATTTCACTTACGTCGTCGATCTTCGCTTATCCGGGGTCGCGCAAAATTTTCGGGGAAACGGGTGCATACATGGATCGCACATGCTGCCAGCCGCATATTCGAGAGCCCAGGTGCACCATCGCCATCGGGGACGATTGGCGGCGGTATGCGCACGCGAGAAAACCCGGGGCATTACCTTCCTTCCCGGCACTCACGTGCCGTCCCTTTTTCTTCGTTCCGCCGGCATATCGGATACGATTTTTCAAAGCGACTCACGTCCTCTCAATGTGTGATATGCCTCTCAAGCGACACGAAGTCGAGGGAGACACGCGAGTACGCTGTATGCGTGTATCTATGCGCTCAGCCGATGCTATATATTAATGTATACACGAGGTATCTCACCATAGAGAATGAGAAAGAGAAAGAAAACGGAAGACAGAAAGAGATCTACAAAGTCACTTTTTACGCAGATTTTCTAAGCAAAAATATGGAGCTAAGACTTTTTCTTAATAAAAATATCAAGGGCCTGAAACACTACGCGCATAATTAAAGATAAAAAATTTTATCTTGCGCACAAAACTTATATTTTATAGATATTTTTTTAATCTAAACTTTTATAAACACAAATAAATAGTATTAATAATCGGCGTGTAATTATATTTCTAAGATAAAAAAATTATTCAAAATATATATGTGTTACTTAAACATCTAACTTTGGCCATAATTTACGCTTCTTGTATTTAAATGATTTATAAATATTTTGTCATTAAAAATGTGAAATGTGTATAAATTTTTTTTACATTAATTAAGAGTGATCTATTTTCTTGTACGTAAAATTTATAAGGAAATAAATCAATTTACATATTAGAAAATACAATAACAATACGTATCACTCAACATCAATAGTGTTCTAAGGTTACATTGTATGATTCAAGCGGCATTATAATCCCTTCGAGTTATAGCGAGTGCACATAAGCTAAAAGCTTTCCTCGGTACGTTCTTTTGTCAAGATTATTGTCGTTCAGACTTTACTGCTTTCTACAGATAATACTGACGCCTGCAGATATAATCCCGTTCTCCCCGTCATTCGAAAAGCATGAAAGTGTATTAAAGATTTACTTGTCTCGAGTACTTTTGTGTCTTTACACGCGAGATTGTTATATTTATTTTGTGTATCCGGGATCACATTCATGTTTCTTCAAGATAAGTTCAACAATTGAAGCGTTGAAGACGTGAATGGACTGGATCCAGTTTTCAGGAAAGAGAGATGCAAAGTCTTATTCTACTTGAACCAAGTAAAATAAGACTTTGCGTACAGTGGAGGAAATATTAGGAATAAGAACAAATATTAAGATTTTATCTAATAAGTTTTCACAGTAGTTTTCAATTTACGCCAGTTATAATATCGAGATTGTGAAACTAGTCAATCATATAGTTATTCCTCTGAAGAATGAAATGATTGTGATTATAGCCAGTTTCATAACATCAATGTTAATAACTTTAGTGTAAATCGAGCTGTATAAACGTAGGCCGGTATTCATAGTTTTTATATTCAAGAGTTTTTATATTCATTTTAAGTTCAGTCTTGAAGTATCACGAACGATCAGACGGCCGCCTTATCGTCTTAAGACATTACTTAAGATAGACTTGAAATAAGAATTTCTATGAATACCGGCCATAGATTATCTATATGAAAAAATGTTCTGTTACCGCAGTTGTTAGTCAAACTTATTTTTTTCTTTTTTTTATTATAGCACAATGACTTTAAGTTTGTTTTACTCTGAATTAAGCCTATTCTACAATGTGCTCTTTGTTTCCTGTTTCTTGTTTTTTTGCTTTTTCCTCTTTTGCAACTTTTATCGACAATTGCATTTCTTGCTACGTATTTCCTGTTTCTTCCGAAGTTCGTTAACTTTTATTTTCGGGCGATATAAAATAAAAAACCGGATAAGAAGCAAAAAGACAAGATGTAAAAAAGTAGCAAAAAGGAGAAAACAGAAAATAAAAAGCACATTGTAGAAAAGACTTTAGTATCGTGTGATTCGGCGCTTTTAACATTTCGATCTAACGGGATACGAGACGTAATTGTGATCGCATCTTGCAATAACGAATAGCTGTTTAAATTGTGAGATAATAATTCTATGTAACAGTTACTTATAACTGCCACTGTGCAAAAAGTTTTAATATAAATACAAACGACTGTGATTTTTTTCGCCAGAAAATTCGCGGCGATACGAACGGCGTCATACTCGAGCGATAATCGAACGCAGTTTTTTTTTTAGGTACAGCTGCAATAACGGACGATGGTGATAAATCCATTCTCGCGACTATGCATGTGAATCTAGATCGCGCGTTGCAATGCCGAAGGAAACCCCGTACATATATCAAAGTCTTTGATTTTTCGCGGCTGCCGAATCGCTCCGCGAAATCTGAATTTTTATACGAAGGCAAAAGTGAAAGAGGGTAAAATCACCCTGTCAAAGGCAAGCATATTCGTTCTAGCGGGCCCAGAGTGATTTATATTGAAATAACACCGTCAGGTAAACGAACAGATTGACGGATAAGCCGGCGAGTATGTGTTCGTTCGCGTACTTTGGCATATATGGTGTGTATGTGTGTATATGTGTGTATGTATATATATATATATATATATATTTCATCCTTGAGAGATGTATACGAAGGCTATATCCCAGCGTAAGAGTAGCTTGGCAATGTTCGAGCTCGCTGAAATAGCTCCAGGATTGCCTTGAGAGGATCATCCTTATTTGAAAGTTGAATGAAAATCTCATCGTCTTCGGCACATGCTTCTCTCCCGGAAGATGACCCGAGATCTTATAGTTCCTGGCATTGATAAGACGCAATCGAGCCCGGACTGAAAACGGATTTAAAGTGGATCTAAAGTGACATATGTACTTAGAGATACGAGATTCCGATTTATTTCAGATCTGGCAGAATCACGACTGAGTTCTCGAACCCAGAAGATAAAGTACACAAGAGAGTATAAGAAAATAAAATACACAACTCTGTGTGTGTGTGTGTGTGTGTGTGTGTGTGTGTGTATATACACAGAGTAA
>NW_012130068.1:5545400-5555447 GCF_000143395.1 Atta cephalotes | reverse complement strand
ATATATATATATATATATATATATATATTATACATATATATATATATATATATATATATATATATATATATAAAAGCTGGGATTTAACTGAATTTTAATGAAATAATACATTTCCTTTCTACATTAATTGTTTAATAATAAACGATTTATTAGGATTATATAATATATATGAAATTGATTTTTCGGACATAAATGGTATTCATAATCCGTTCTTATTTCAAGATCGTTTTAAATCGTAATGTTTTAAGACGCTAATACGGTTCTCTGATTGGTTTGTGACTTCTTAAGACTGCCCAAGAAAAAATATTTTATATATAATTATATAAAATTATATAAAATTATGTATAATTCTATTTAGTTATATATAATTTTATAAATAATTTTATATAATTTTATATATAATATATATATATATATATATAATTTTATATGTAAGCTTATACAGAAATTATATATATGTATATAAATATATATCATTATATACAATTATATTATAAAATATGTCCATTTATATACAATTATATAAAATTATATATATTTTTATATAATTTTATATAATAATATATAAAACATTTTTTCCGGATGTAGACGGTCTTAATATAAGATGAAGAATATAAGATGATTATGAATACCCATAGAAACGTAACTACAGTAATATCAAATTAAATTAATACGCAATTTAATAATTTAATGTTCAATTGGCATCATATTTTATTGCGAAAAATGTTGCTTCAGCCGGGAGTTCAACTCGAATCTTAATTTATTAATTTATTTATTTATTAGATAGTTTGTGACAGAAAATAATACAATATATCTGCTCTTTTCATATTCTATTCTGGTTGCTCAAGGCCGAAACTAATTTCAAGACGCGTTTCTTCAGATGTCGAAACTCTCTGGCTCTTGACTTGCGAATAATGGCATTCCTATTGCATGTAAATTTCCCTCTTGCAAGCGCGCGAGCATGTGCAGGGTGACGACGGAGGGAGTAGATGCACCCCCGGACATCGAATGCGGCGAACTGGCACGACTGGCAGATACAACCTGGCTGTTAGTTTAGCTCAGTTTAATTTAGTTTAGTTTAGTTTAGTCAATAGTTCAGCCGTTATTGTACCTCGACGTGGCAGCGAGCGCGCCGAAGAACCACCCTCTTCATTTGCATACCGGGTGTGCCCGCGTAAATACTCGACTCGGGAAAAGTCTGCTCTTGGCACATCAAAGGGACGTGGTGCGAATTAACCCGTGCGTTACCATCCCGTCCGCAAACAGAACCGGCGAAATATCGGCTTTGAACGGCGACGTCATTGTTGCGCATTGAACGCGCCGCGCCGCGCCATCGCGGCCGGGAGAGGCGCGTCTTGCTGCGTGATGATAAAGCGCGCCTGTTGTCGTGGCCGTTAGAAAGTTTCGTGAATCTCTTAACACAAAGGACAATTAACATTCCCGATTAAATAGAATGAATTTAATTTAGATAATCGCCTGTAGTAGGATGTGTATATGTTTGCAAATATTTGATACTTCCAGCTATTAAAATGCCTTTTTATTCGCTTAATTGATAATATATTACATAACACGATAATATACAAGCGTCGCTTAGCAATTCACCTGTCGGTGTTTACAAAGAATCACATATAAAATAATTTATTCTGCGCAATTTTATGTATATATAATATTATATTCGTATGTATACATATATGTATATTTATTAAAAAACTTGTCCTTTTTAGCTGAAGTTCTTGCACGGTTTCAGCTTTCTTATTTTTCTCTCGTTGGAGAAGAAAGAAAAAAAGAACAATTCAGCTAAAAAGAACAAACCTATAGTTTCATTCGGCTCGATTTCACTAATGTAAGATTAACTTTAACCTTCAATTTACTTTTATCTTTTTTAATTTTAAAAATTAGAATAAGATTAAAAGAGATTAAAGTTAATCTTACATTAGTAGAACCAGGCCTTAGCAGTAAAATATGCAAGGAGCTTAAATATTACGAATCTTACACGTGACTCAAGGAACAATGTAAAATGAAACAGTAAATTATTGCTTATCAAAAGAAAATGTAATTGCAAATACTACAAATATCACAACTGAATCAATTAATACTATCTATAATAGGAAAAAAAATCTCGAGCATTCTTCAATCCATTTTACGATAAAATTAATTAGTAGTAACAATTTATACAAATAATTATTTTATATTTTATCTATATTTTATCTATTAATAATAATTTCATTTAAACAGCTTTATAACTGATATTTACATCAAGGCTTGCATATTATAGATAATATTAGATTAATTCAATTTGACAAAAAATAAAAAGAATTAAGAATTATGAAGTATTTTATTAAAAGCATTGTAGGATGTCTCTAAATCAAATATTAATTGTCTGACTTGAGTATCCGATAATTCGTCCGAGGCGGACATATTGTCAAGAGTTTGTAACCACTCTGAAACTTTCTCTTTGCCATCAAAATCACTGGGTAGTATACTGAGACGATTCATGGTGTCCATAAGATCTCTCAGATCCGGATGCAATTGATCCATGGCTTTGATTTCCAGTCGTAATTTATCCATGAGTGTAATAAACAACGAAACAATGTCGGCAATGCATTTAGAAGTGTTGCCTTTGTCGTCTTTAATCGTGATCGGTCTGTCCTCCTTGATTCTTTCGAGAGCAGCAGGACAATCTAAACGGAATGCTCTGGTGAAGGAGTCAATTGTTGGAAACTGATCACTCTGTACCTACAACGAGACACGTAAATAGTTAGAGTTTATATTCTTTCTGCAATCATATTTTAACTTCTTCCTTTTATAATCTAAATCTTTTCTGTCGTAAGTTTTTTTATTGTTGTAGGTTTTCAAAAATGTGGAAAAATTCATGATTTTCTGTATTTCTTTTATTTTTCTTTTACTTTTCTATATCTCATGAAAGTTTTTTCGATTATTTTAGAAAGAGACCAAACTTCACCCTTCTTTGTTTCAGTGAAATTTAAGAGTGAATATTGTGAAAAAAGGAGGTTTAGATTATAGATGGAGAATTAAATATATTTCTAAATATGTATAAAGACACATTCAGATTTTGTTTTAAACTCTAAAAATTTACCTGCTTAAAAGCTGCTCTGTATTGCACCAACAGTTTGCTGCATGCTGCTGTGTATTCCTTTGGCGTAACGCAGTCTCTGATGTAAGCCTTTTCCAAATGTTGCAATGTATTTACTACGGCATACAGATCCGCCTGATTATCGTGCTTTTCCCTTTCTCGGGCGTTTTTATACAACTTAACTTCTTCATATAACTCGGGACGATCTTGAGTAATCGACATTATTCCAAAACTATAAATAAAATATCGCGATATCTCATATCTCAATGATACTGAAAAGTTCCTTTTAGGTTAGGTACACGCAGTAAGAAACGAAATAACTGCCTATTGTTCATAGATTTCAGAGATTTACTTTGGCAAAGCAAGTGTCATGTCCATCTGAAAGATCCATGGAACGATCTCGAACTTTATTAAATTAGATTGCAGCAACTCGATGAGATATCTAATGTTTAAGCAGTTTAATTCAATAACAAAACTATCTAAGAATTTTTACATACCTTTATGTAGCGAATATCGTTAATTTTCTTTTTATAATAATAATTACTACGGATTAGAACATCAAGAGTAATAAAATTAAAACACAATAGGCTAAATAGCTTATTATATTAAACAACACTTGACATTCTTCACAACAGCAGAACATTGGCAAATCATATGAAATATACAGAGCCATCTATTGTGAGTTCATAACAGCAATAAAACTCTGGAAGATAGCAGTGATCGACTTTATCTATTGCAAGTTAATTTATAATTTTACTTCTTTTATTAACTTAGAATTTTCTACTTTATGAATATACTGCAGTTTTTCGCAATTAGAGGAATACATTTTAATATAAATAATGATTGTTGATTACAAAAATATATATATTAATTTATTACGTATAACAAATATTATATATCGGTATTATAAATATTAAACAATTTCTTGTCAATCTATTATAAAAAATATCGTATGCAAATATGATATATTTGATTAAAAAATGATTGACTATACATAGAGATTGCACACTTTTATATTGTATCACTTAATTAGTTAGATTTTATAACAAAATTATCATAATTATATGTAATTAATTCAAAGTATAATCAGCAGATTGAATTATTAAAACTATAAAATGCTTTCATTATAAGTGCAACCTGCAAATATATTATATACAACATATATTATCTTAATGCTAAATATACAAAAAGTATAAATTAAATTAGAAATTAAATATCTGTTGCATCACATCGGGTTTATCACTGCTAAACTTTTTTGTACAGAACGGTAATTCTCTCTGTTCCTCTATACAGGGACAGTTAAATTCTTTGAGGATTCGTTTTGTACATTCACGCGATTTCCCCGCGTTTTCAATATTAGGTATTTCACAATTATTATTTATATTTATATACATTGCTTCCAAGATAAGATCATCCTTATCTAAAATATTCCAAGGCGGATAAACGTTTATCACAACTTTAGATATCATTTTCAATGTACCGACTATATCACAGACCAGCATAATTGTTATATTCTTGTATAAGACTTCCTTTAATTGAACCTGAGTATTATGTGCTTCTGCCTGTTCGATCTGTACGTCGCTTCGCAGGAGGTTGAAACGATCCTCGATTAGGATACCTTTCAGAAATTGGTTTTTGAATTGCTTTGTACATTCGTGTACAAGTACACTGATGTACTGTGCTGATGTAACATCCTGTTCCTTATTCAGTCGATAATGCCATATACGAATACTGGATACTTGCGCATTAATCAAAGAATGTAGTCTCGCAACCATGCTTCCTCTGAAACGAAAATACAATGTCAGAAATCATGTTTATAAGACATTATTGTTCATATAACACAAATCATTCCAGCAATATTCCAGCAATATTCCAGCAACATTTCAACAAATTCCAATGTTACTATAATATTGTTGGAATGTTTGTTGAAGCAATATTTTTGTGCTATATAGATTAATACTTACTTTTTAGGTTTCCGACGTTTCTTTCCAGAGTCAAGAAGATGTGTGAACATATTTCTATCGGGAGACTTTCTCGATGGCGTTGTTATTGTGCTAATAATGGCAGTTTGGGTTGATTTGCCTGTTTTCTGTGTGGTTTTATTTAAAGATTGTATCTCAGAGATTTTAGTGGAGAGAGATATATTTTGATTCATTTCTATTTTCGAATAAGTTTCATCCAAGTCAAATGGTTGTCCTGAAGGGATCGAATGTTTATCTATTATTGAAAACTGAGATGTTTTTGCAATTTCTTGCGTCTCGACATCCTCTATGAAATGGCTCAGATCATTACTGCTAGGTGTATTTGTTAGTTTATTGCATTCTTCATCTTTACTATCACTGTTTGTACTTATTTCTATTTTTGAATCATTTTTATCAGTCTTATTACTTGAGCTGTCAGCAAAACTCAATCTCTCTTCTGTCGACGGTGACAATGTTTCTATATATCTCTGATATTTCTCTGGACTTTCCCTTTCTTCAGTCCAAATAAATGTTTTAGTTTTAGTTTTGATATCCAAATTATTTTCTAACTTATCCTGGTCAACAGATATCTCTCTGAGATTATTACAGTAACTATCAGGTTCTGTTATTGACTTTATATTTGAACTTATTATACTTGAAATTTTATGATCATATAACTTTGAAGATTCTGAAACACTATTTTCTGCTTTATATTGTAGTTTCTTTCTTATTTTTTTCTTCAAAGCACGACCTAGGACAGGAGATATCTCGCGAACAGCTACTTTTTTCATACTAGATGGTGTGAGCTGTGTCTTGCTCATAGATTTATTCTCCTTACTTTTCTTTTTAAATCCATGATTAGATTGCATTATATAATTTGCAGAGTGTCCTGAATTCCCCTGATGATTCACATTGTCCTGTCTTCTCTCATTTCTGTTTATACAGATCTTTTTGTTAAGTCGTTTCCTGCCATTACCGAGTATCGGCGATGTCTGGAAGGCCGTAGTCGATGTTTCTAAAACAGTGGACGCCTGGGAATCGCATCTGCTATTCTCGAGAGTCTCGAGCCACTTACGCACGTAATCTTTCTTCTCGGTACACGGTATGTGAGCCACATTGTCGTCGATGACAACGTTATTCGATACGCAGCACTGGTCAATGGGCTTGAGTTCGAGGATAGATTGTCCAAAATTTAAAGATCTTACATGTCTCGGCTTGATATTACACATTAATGCACCTCTGTCAGAACGATTGCAGCCTATTTCGTTATCATTCGACATAGCGAATAAATCGAATAAATCTGATTATTTGTATAACCTGTGGTGTGAAATTGTATAGCCGCGTACATCGCAGCACCGAAAGTCAGAATCATGTGTGCACTGGACGCCGCCATGTCACGTGTTACCGTGGCAACCAGTCCGTATCTTGAAACCGTTGCACCCTGAAGCAGATTTTGTTCAGATTTTTTTTGGGTCCTTTTCATTTGCAAATCGATATAATATCGTTCGTATTATTTAAGAAACGCCAAATTATTTAAGAATTTTATTATTTAAGAAACGCCAAAAAGGATAGAATAATATTTGTGTCAACTTATGTCATTAAATAGAAAGTAACCATTCCCACCCACGTGCTCCCTATACATACAGAATTTAGAGAATAGGGGTGCGTTTGGAGAGACACTATGAGCACTGTATTTATTATTTTATTCTTATTTTACGTCTAATAAACAATGAAGATTGAATGACAAATAGCGTCTCTTCTACTTTCTAAATTTTTTGAAGTGAAATCTCTAAAGAGCGAAAATTGAACCAATTAAAAAAAGAGTGGCTTATGTCCATTTCCACCAATATAGATTAATTTTAATTTTCTCGGTTCAACTTACTCTTTGTCTTTTTCTAGTTCTAAAGATTGAAAAAAGACGAAGAATAAATTGAATTGAGATTAAAGTTAATCTACATTGATGGAAATGGGCATAAATTTTTAATCTTTAAGAGTGAGATTCATTCCAAAAATTTTAGAGAGTATATATTATTTTATTATTGTTTAATGTTCGATGAACAACACACGGATAAAATTGCTGCATTTAACAGAAAAAATAGTTTCTGTGATATGAATTTTTTAAGATGATTACGGTTTAAATATTTAGAATGAGATTTCATGAGAATAATTAAAGGCAAGATAAATCATATTAAAAAATTTTTAGTAGTTACAAAATTGGATGCAGTCAACGATCTAGGTGGTCTCGGATGGGAATCTGAACAGGCTCAGGAAGTCGAACGTATATCTTGAAAGGAGATGAAAATTACAAAGTAAGTTACTAAAATATTTATAACTTTATTGGTTAACACCTAGTTTAAAATTATATAGTTTGCAGAGTGTAAAAAATTTGTCCACTTTTCACCTTATTTCAAGATATTCAAGCCAGTATTCTTTCTTTTTTGTTCAAAACTCTCACACAAAGGAATAAATTAAGTCTCGCAAAAAAAGAAAACAAGAAACATCGATTAATCGCAGTCGATTTTCTTCCACTCACAAAGAACATTTTTTTGATCAGTTCGATTTTCTTATTATTTGTTCAAATTAAACAATGTTTAAAAGTAAAATATAAAAAATATTTATTTCGCAAAAAATTTTTTTCGTGCCTTAAAATCGTAAAATTATACTTTTATACCGTACTTTATTATATGAAGAATATAAAATTCACAATTTTTTAAGAGAATTAATTTCAAAAATTAGAAGAATTAATTTCAAAAAGTTAAATAACAAAAGTTGTATGATTTATTAAGACACAAATAATGAAATAAAATAAATTTTTTTTAAATCGATTTTTTTCATGATCACTATTTCATGATGAATATTTTTTTTTAATGAAATTATATAATTTTTTATGTAACATGATCCTCTAATTATTCTGCATAAAAATAAACAGGTAGAGATATTAATTAAAAATAGTTTACATTTTTATAATTTATTTTTGCATATATATTTTGTAATAGTTTTCAATTTCTAATATCGCAAAATTTTATATATTAAAAAGGAGATTTAAACGAACCTAAAGATAAAAAAAGATTTACGTTAATTTAATATGAAAAATGATCTCAAAGTGTCCTTAATATTTTAGTTTATTATTTAATACTATAAATCTTATAACGAATAGTATTAGAAAGAACGTTAATTTTCTCTACAAGTCGGATAATACGGAATTAATCAAAAGATGTGTATCAAATTTATCAATGTTACTTAAAGCATTCTATATAATGTACATTGCGTATGACAGTTTTATATTCCGTTCTTCACCTTCCCACTTCGACGACGTGCTTAAACATACAAATGCGAGATTTAGTGTGATAATATCCTGCGCTCCGCGGACCTGCCTCATATAGCATCCGCTGATTTGAGCCCTGATTTGAGCATGCGGATGTGATACTTGGATGACTATCTTACCCCGATACCGAGTGCTCTTATTCAAATGGAACGACAAGGTTCCTTCCAATCTCGTTTGACCGTGATTGAATCCTCGCACTCATAGTATTACCTTTGATAAACGCTTTCAGGCAGAAAAATATCTAGGAATCAATAAAATCTTTTTCTTCCGTTATAATGAATACAAAAATACTATTAATAATAGTATTTTTAATACATAAGATAAATGATTATAATTGACTAGTGCTAGTATTATATTAATAAGGGTCGCGCAGGACTATTCCGTCAGTTTCAAATTTAAAGTGATATGAAAATTCGTAGTAAACAATTTCTCTTTGTAGTGACGTACTTACATGACAACTGCTTCTTGAGAGCACAAATATGACTTTCAATATGTCAAAATATGTGCTGTTTAGAATTAATTGCGAGAAACGGATGAAAGAACCTGGTTTTTCTCTAAGTAATATCAAGAAAAAAAGGATAATAGTTTGCTTATCCTGAAGAAGATATCCCGTAACATTTATTTGTACTAAAAAAACTTGTTAATCAATCATTTGTTTGAATACTATCAACTATAAATATTTATTGAATATAAAGATATATTTATTTAAAGAATCATTAAGTTCACTAGCATTTTTTTATTGAAGAAATATATTTATTTACCATAAATAAGTTTTAGTTGGTACTACTTAAATAAATATTTATTAAAATTGAGTTTTTTCTTGTGCGAATGACCACCAACTTATTCAAGTAATAAATTGTTCCAAATCATTGATGTTTCGGTAGTCCTTCCTAGCTCTTCTCTCCCTTTGTTAAAACTAAACAATACATTACTAGTAGATTTATTTATAAAATAATAGCATATGAATTTTATTGTTTTTGCAGAAATAGATAGTTGGGAAGTCAGAGAGTAGTTAAGAAGAACAGAGAGAAAGAGAGAGAGGGAGAGAGAAAGAGATCGCGAGAAAGGGTTTAGACCGGTGTGCAAATCTAAATCGGCGAGAGAGCACCGCGCTGTGCTGGCCGCGCGGGCACAATTACCGGGCGGCGAGAGTCGAGGAACCCCATTTTATATATTAATAGTCGAGATAGCCGCCTGTGTGTCACGTTACCGAGAGGGCCACCTCGGTTAGGATGGCGGGAGCCAGGGGAGAGCGGTCTCCGAGGATTGTTGTTGGGAAGTGGAAGAGGTCGGGAAGGGGGAATCAGTTGCGCGGGAGCGAGAGGATTTGAGAGATTCATACGATCGATCGAGGGAGATCGAGAGATCAGATCCGCGGGACGGACAGAGGGGAGACCTCGAGGGGAGCCTCGAAATGATAGATACGAGGACGGTATAACGCACGGACCCCTTGTATCTCTACATGGTAGCCTCAGTTCCAGTTCGCGATGGAGGCTACTTGCTCCTTCTGGCACTAGGTAGTTGTGTACTCCTTATCAGGGTGTGAGACAAACAGAGCGTGCTCGATAAAGAGGAGGATAGGGTGAGAGAAAAAAAGGTACAAGTCGAGGCAAGGATGAGCGATGTAGAGAAGGATAGTAGCTAGCAAAGAAGAGAGAGAGAGAGAA
>NW_012130068.1:5532918-5544947 GCF_000143395.1 Atta cephalotes | reverse complement strand
GAGAGAGAGAGAGAGAGAGAGAGAGAGAGAGAGAGAGAGAGAGAGAGAGAGAGAGAGAGAGAGAGAGAGAGAGAGAGAGAGAGAGAGAGAGAGAGAGAGAGAGAGAGAGAGAGAGAGAGAGAGAGAGAGAGAGAGAGAAAGACATTGCAGAAAAAAAATGAGAGATCGCTAAGAGAACTCAAGAAGGATAACGAAAAAGATGATCCGTAAAAAAATCAGTAATAAAGAGATAAAAGATCCAAAGGGATGTAAGCCCTGAATGAACGACATTCTAGATCTTTTCCTCGAAGAAGCATCGGGTGCCCTCGATTTGTTTTACACTTTGGGGTACGTTTTCCTGCCTCTCCCTCGGTAGTTCACGTGGGGGATGACGACTTGTGGTAGCGGTCTAAGACAAACGTCGTGAAATCACGTTATTTCGTAACAAAACGTGCGCAATACACACGTACATGTCAGAACGTCATGGCAGAACGGAGGTGACCGGATGCTGGGCGGTGCAGTGATTCGATTGATTCGCTGAAGAGTGTTCGTGGCTTCCACTGAACTTCCGAGTGCCGCGTTAAGTGACTGTACGTGTGCGTGCGTGGGTGCATGCGTGCGTGCGTGCGTGCGTGCGTGCGTGCATTTGTGTCTCTCGTTGCGTGAACGTACGTACATACGTGCGTGCTTGCGAGCGAGCAAGCGCTGATCGGGGGCTTATACAGTGACACCTTGGGCGTTCTTGTGTTCGCGGGTTCGCGAAGGAAGACGAAACTCGGTTGGTCGTCGAGGTGGTCCACCCAAGTAAGAGCATCATCATTATCCTCGTCATCAGCCCCCATCTACGCGCTGCCGCATTTCAATCAGCGCAGCATAGAGGAAGCGGTGGCCGGACGCGCGCGCTTCATCGAGCTTTCTTCGATTCTTCGCGGCAAACCGCTGGGCGTGAGATCGGCATCGGTAAGATCGAACGAGGGATCGATCATTGACGAAAGGCGCCAGGAAATTTATAGCTGTCTCTTTGCGAAGTCATATTTTATGAAAATTTGAAATTAGAACGCTTATTTTAATGCAAATTAATTAAATGTCTTTAATTCTAATTATTATGGAGACAAAGAAAGAAACTGTTATGCTGAATCAAAGTTGATGATTTCAGAATTTAGAATATCTAAATAAATTAGTGCAATATGATCAGTATTAATTTATTAAACCATCTTTTGAGAATTGGAACTAATAATACAATTGATGAGTCTTGTGTAGGTACGTACAAATTGTCCTTATTAATTTAAAGATTGATAGACAAACCCAGTTATGTTCTAATCGACATTTGCAAATTGTATGAAACTGTTGCAGCGTTTTAAGACACTCTACATTCTTTATCAGGGAATGCTTAAATGTCAAAGGATTATTAGATTTTTCTCTTCATAATATGATCTGCATTTTATGATATGTCCGATTAATTAACTTGTATCTGTATTTTGCGATATGTCTGATTAGTCGACCACGTCAGAGAATCCACGTCACAGTGAGATACGTCATCCGCCATCATTTCTCTTATCAGGCACAGCTATCATACTATCGTTGGAATAGAAATTACTATGTCCTTAATTTTATTAGGTGCAAAAGTATATAAATAAAAGTATATAAATACAGGTTTTTCTTAAAATTGATATTAAAAATCAATAATTATCGCATAATTATCGAGACTTCGCAATGTTCCGTTATAGAAATTTAATACTGAAAAATACTCGGGAAAAAATATTATATAAATGGACATATTTTATATATAATTATATATAATTGTATATAAAATATGTTAATTTTTTATTATAATTGTATGCGAAAAAAAATGTTTCATATATAATTATATATGAAATATTTTTTCTCGGATAATTATTAATTACCTATTTTAAGTTTTCTATTCAAAGCATTGTTATAATAGTGCTTTTAATACTCAAAATAAATAATTAATCATTTTCAGTAACCTTTTATTAATTTGACTTAAATTAATTAAATTGGTCAGCATTAAATTGGATTAAAGGGATAACATTGACATCAAGAAAAATTTTTATTATTAATTATTTATTATTATTTATTATTATTTTATTATTATTTTTTTATTAGATTTCTTACGATCCAGTGATAATATCGAAAATTCATTGATTGATTATTATACAATAATTATTTCTATAACGTTCAGAAAAATATGAGAATAAATTTGTCAAATCTATCTGTCGCAAAATATTTGTGAACGCCAAAATGTATATTATGTAGTTTATTTCTTTATTTATTTTACGCATCTTATGCGTATTATTAAAACATAATAAATAATAAGATACATTATTTATGTATGTATTAGGTCGATGTGAAAGTTTCACAGCTTCGAGCAAAGCATTGAAAAGGACATTTTGCGAAGTTTTATGAAGTTGAACAATGTCATTTTTTGTCTATCTTTAGATAAAAGTTTGATCTTTAATAACTGTCGTTATTGATTTTATTGAATATTACAATATATAGTAATATTAAAAATTTGTCTACTAATTTTTATAAATTACATAACTGGATCATATATTATTTTCTTGTAATAATATTTCTTGAAAATAAACTTGTAAAAATCATAATTTAAAATCATATTTGAGCGATTTAAAAAAAAATTATGTAAAGACGATTACGATATAATATTTTTATTGAAAAGAAAAATCGGCGAGAAAAATAGGGAACACACGATTTGCATAAAATTGTGAAAAAAATTAAAATTGCAAATATCCTATATCAGGAATAACATGAATCTAAGAAGAGTCGCGTAGGCGCGCGGATTCGCGTGCACTGCGAACGCGTAGATGATAGAAATGGCGGGGAGAACAAGCGGGAGATCGCGCTCAGGGAAGAAAGAGAGGGATGGGTAGAATGCGAAGGCGTGCGAAGCGGAATGACATTGTTTGCACCCGTGACGTCACTCGTAATTGTAACGAACAATGAGAGGCACGACTGTACATTGGTGAGCCGCATGTGTTCCGAGGTCTAGGGTTACCTGACGTCAGTGGCAGGCTGACTGCTAGGCTTTTTCTAAATAGAAAAAAGTGTCATATGTAGTTCTACTAAATCTTTATAATAATTATAATCTCTAATTGCAGATTAGAGAAATCGGCGGCCAATTAAAATTTGAATAAAATATAGGAGCATAGATACATTGAGAAAAAAGTTACTAAATCTTATATATATATATATATATATATATATATATACATTGTTTTTTCAATGATATTAACTAATTATTTACTTATGTAAATAAATATCTTATAATACTTAATAAAAAAATACTTACATTTAATTAATAGTTCATCCAATTAATTTCTAAAATTTAATACATTTTTAGTACAGTATAGTGGAATTATTAATTAATTCTGTCATTTTTTTATTTTTCCTTTTTAAAAATAAAAAGATTTTCTCAATTATATCTGGTATAAATTGATTTAATAAAAGAATATATAATATATTGTTTGTAACATTAAAATTTAACCGATCTTGGCTTTCTTTATCGTATTTGATGTAGTCACATATACGGTTTTAAAATTCTTAATATGTTTAAAAATAAATGTTTTATTTTAAATAATATTTATAATATTATTTAAAAATAAATAATATTTATAATTTTATTTAAAAAAGTTTATAGAAGTTGTCGATTAAATTGAATTATTAATTGAATTATTAATATTGATTATTGCATTGACAATAAATTATTTTGTTAAATTGTAAAATTATATCATGATAAAAATCGAAATAAAAATTTTGCACAAGAATCAGGGACTTGATCCAAATTCTAAGAGATTTCTTTTCGTTTAAAGCTAACTAAATATACTTTGATTTATTGTTAAAGAGAAGAGATTTATTTGCTATTGTAATTCCAAAGCGTAACATCATTTACGTTAAGACATAACATTTGCGATACAATAAATATTATGATAATGACAATATAAGTTGATCAGTTATTTTAGTATCATTATCAAAGCAATATCAGCTGCACAAATTCCACAAATACGAAGGTATTATTTTACAGGAAAAATGCATTATCAGTTGACTACTGTTGATTCCTTCAGATAAAATAACAAATATTAACATTTCGTATCATCGAAACTTTCTCAAATTGCTTACGCATGATCACGCCACACTTTAACAAAATCGGATAGGTCGTTTCCATGAGACAGTAAATAAAATCTTGGCAACATTCTAATTCTGTGCGCGTTATCATCGTTTGTTAAGAAAAGACTTCTTTGAGAAGAAGATAGACATGTGCTGCAAGCTCGATTATCGACGATTTCGTGACGATATTAATTTATCAGCAAGCACGTGGGGGCATATGCCATTAACAGCCTTATCTAGCCATAACTTGCATGTGCGATCATTTTATTCATTTTGTTATGTTTCGCTGCCTTAAATATCTACTATCTCTAATTGTAAGTCAAAGAATTCTTAGACAAAAGAAAGCTTATTATAGGTATATTCAGGTATTCATACAGAAAATGGTACTCGAGGAAGCACTTTTATATTAATCATCGCTGACCGCGCAAAATTCTAGCCCTCTCTGTCATTTGTAATTTTTAAACTCTTTCCATTTGAAAACTATTTTAGCTTCAACACTTTTGTATTAAACTTTTCGTTTTAAAATGTTACAAAGAATCTGTCTTTAAAATATTTATCATCATAAATATTATCAGTTTGGGACATTTTGTATTATTTTGTATAATTACATCGAGAACTATTAAGATATTTGCATTTTTAATGAAGATATTCTATCTTGCATTATCGGAAATTTTTTTAGTTGTATGTTATTATGTATTTTAATATTAAAAAGAATGAGATAATATTGAAAGAAATAGATGCAATAGAGACAGATTACAAGGTGCGAAGCACAATGCTAAATCGTGACATACACAACTTTTTTACATCATTAATAGATATAGCTGGGCAATTATTTTAAGTACACAAACAATATAATGTCGCGCTTATGGAAATTTTTGTGTGGGAAAATAGAAAATCGTGTAACAGATAATTCGTCGCAATCGCACCGGATGATCATAATTTATAAACATACTGGAAATAAACAACGAAATACATTTATACTTACTCCTCTACTTATCGTAGCCTGCATCAGATGACGTAAATTTCAAACATTACTTGTTATTCTCATCATTCGATAGAAGCTGCTTTTTGTAGAATTAGTTGCAATAAGCGCTTCCTTATTCTGGTTATCGTTATGTGTACTTAGTACAGTGCTTGACATTTCACCTTCCAGAGGAATATATTTGCATGTATTAAAATAATTCATGCTAAATCATTCCCACAACCATTTTAATTCGAGTTAATTAAACAGAGATTTAATTAAATCTCAATTAGTTTTAATTAATGATTATACAGAAACGACGTATATGTTTATAGATATATATTCAACATTCCATATTGTAGTTTTTTTAATTCATTTTGATGATTAATTTTCAACTCGAACTTCGATTTCTATTTACTAATAATGATAATAATAATAATAATAATAATAATAATAATAATAATAATAATAATAGTAATAGTAATGTCTTTTATTTTTTTCAAAGGGTTTTTCAATATACTTTGCGAAAAAGACAAAAAACACTTTTCTGGGGAAGAAGGATTTGAAGAGAAAATAAGAATGCGCAATTATTCTTGTGTCGAGCAAGCGAGATTCGCATATCTCAATGCTGAAAATAGTACAATAACACAACATGTTACGAACATAATAAGAGATACGCACCATCTTTGTTGGAAGGCGTTTTTGCCTACACCAATAATAATGTGGGTCGCCACGTGCGATCATTAACTATCGATGTGTAACTCACAGTCGTGCATCGATAGTCAGTCATGTGTGTGATGACTCATGGACAGATCGCCGTTTAACTATAATCTGTAATTGACTACTTTTGCATATTTATCTCTCAAAAAGTATTGCTCGGAAAAAAATACTTTTTAATATTTTCGAGAACCTTTTTACTATGATATTTTGATTCGCGAATTTCGAGACCCTACATCTGTACATAAATCTTGAAGATTGAAACTTTGAAGAAGTGATCACATGAATTTAAAAGGCTGAAAAAAGTAAGGGTTTACAAAAATAAGAATATTTGGTTAGTAGAAAAAGAATAATTAGAATAGAGAATAGAAGCATTAATATCATGAATAATGAATTCTACGAAATTCCAACGTTGTATTAAGTTGTTCCAAAAATTCATTTCGTTTCTTTTTACTTCGTGAACGACACAATTTACCGAAATTGAAGAGACTTCAATTGCATTTCTTTGGCCGTTCGAAACAAGTTGTTGGCATTTGATGAGATTGTTTTACTCTATTCTTCTTATTCTTTGGAGACTTCGCCTCTTCTAACTACTATTTGTTCTTTTCTTTAAAATTCTCTTCATAATAAAAAATTTAATGTGTTGAACGTGAAAAAAATAAGCTCAACCATATTTTGCCGATAAATTAAACTAGGGAACATGGCATCATGAAGTTTTTATAAAGATATGAAGAAATATGATAGGATGATTTCTATATATATTTTTCTATATTACTAATCAATTGTGTCGTTCAGTAACAAAGTTTGAAGCAAAAGAAAACGATAAGTTTTTACGATAACCTAATGCTCTCGAATTCTTAGAAATGGAATCTCACTCTAAAGAGTGGAAATTGAGCCAGTCTTTAAAAAGAGTGACTCAGTTTTCAATTTTTAAGAGTGAGATTTTATTCCTCGGAGTAAAATGCACTCCAAAAGTTTTAAATAATAAGAATCGTATCGTTAGCCGAGCAGAGAAAAGACAAATCGTGAATATCTTCGAAACCTATACAAGCTTATCAATAAAAGATTTTATTATTTTCTAAAAGAAAAATAGAAAAAAATTCTAGTCTCCAAGAACTAATTTCACTGGCGTTCGATATTTATGATATTTATTGGTTTAAGCAATATCAAGTTTGAACATAATATACTTTCTGGAAAAGACGCGATCCTTATATCCATCGGCGCTATGTCTGAGATCGCTCGTGATCTCTGTCGCGTTGCACACGAAAGCTAACGAGCAGCGGAGTACTTACGATAGACAATAGCATATACTACGAAGGGAATTTCGTTTGCAGAAAGAGGAAGAGAGAAAGAGAGAAGGACGGAGAAGCGGCGAGGCGGACGAGCGTTCGGAGACTGCGGCGACGGCGGCGGCTCTCGATCAGCCGAGAGAGGAGGTGGAGAGACTCCGACGAAGATGATGTTCGGTAGAGTCAGAAGAGAGATCTTCTCCGGCAATGGCTGATCGTCGTAGCCGCGATGCCCGCGGCGTATGAGCCGCTCTATCGCGAGGACGACGACGTTAACGCTGCTGCTGTCCGCAGCGGCTGGATCCACGCGGGATCTACGCGCTCGTGATCGTGATCGTGACGTGGTGGGCGGACGCGGTGCGTGAACGAGAATGAAGGGACGGTCCCTCGAGCCGCGAAACGAGGAGCCGCTGCGTTGTCGCGAGTGAGCCGCGAGCGGTGTCGAAAAGTGTTCAATTACGGTGAGCTGCGACGAGTGCAGGAGTACGCGCGTTCGTTAATAAACGTGCATGCACGTTGACAAAGAGAGAGAAAGAAGGAGAGAGAGAGAGAAAGAAAGAGAGAGGGAGAAAAACGGCGTGTCCGTCAATCGGACACTTCCGTAAACAGTCAGGAGTGAATGAGCGCTGCAACGAGTGCCGCGATCAAGTGAATCGAATCTCCAGAGGTTATTTGCGTGATCGATTACAGGACTTTAAACCGCGGGTGCGACTTTCGATGACACTTGAGACTACTCAGGGTGATCGTTCAAGATAATCCCCTTATATTACCACGAGAAGAATGTGGTGAACAGTCGCAAAGCGATTTTCGCGGGAGGGTTGTTGAAAAGCAAGAGACTAACTCAATCCTCTCGAGACAACGGTGAGAGCGCGAGGGGGCTCGTCGTAAGTGAAAAGGATCGACTGGGATCAGACCACTTGACAGTTGAGCGACTATCGCTCTCCTTCTTATCAATTTCCTTCCTTTCGTCGAGTCCTCGCGATTGAAGACCAAACTGATCACGATCAACTTGACGCTTTCGATGAGCTTTCTAAGGTGAGCTTCGTTACGTTGTTGAGTCAAACTAACGAAATTTATGCGACATGAGATATGAAGTGCAACGTGGTTATTGCAGCCAGATGCACATCTCGGACCCGATCAACCGCGATTAAGTTCAGCTCATTAAGTTCAATAGTAGTAGTGATCTTGGTGATACCGTGCGCGACCTTGAGCTCAGTGTACCTGAAGACGTGCGTTGTAGCACGCGTCTGAATCGTGGAAAACCCATCGCTGTCGAAACAGCTCAATTCAACAGACTCGGGGGTACATCGGAGGAAGACAGTGGTTCAACAGGAAGACGAGAGAACGAGGAGAAAAAGGAGGAGGAGGAGGAGGAGGCGGGGGGTGGTGGAGACGAGGGAGGGTAGACAGTACCAAGGAGGAGGAGGATTCCTCGGTGCGTGATCTCGGACGAAGGGGGCGAGAAACGTGCGTTTGTAATTCGGCGTGGCTGCCTTCGAGGATGAGCGACGGCGGTCATGCCGTGTAATTCGAAGGTGTACCACACCACCGTCGCATCGTGCACGATCGTCGTCGTCGTCGCCGCCGTCGCCGTGGTGATCGTTCACACTGTCGTGATCAAACTGTTGAGATACGGCAGAGTCGCGGTATCGCCGGAAAGATGAGCTCGATCGACTTTGATGAGGTGCTGCTACACGTGGGAGAGAAGGGCCGATACCAGAACATCATGTACTACTTGCTATGCATACCCGCCACCCTGCCAGCCGCCTTCTTGGCGTTCTCACAAGTAAGCACGTTGTCTGATGTCGCTTCAGAGATGTGCCTTCAGCTTTGGAAATTATTATCGAGATGAAGGTTGCAATGCATTGAATAAACTCTCTAAATGCTCTCTAAATTCTTTACAGTAAAGTCTCATCTGAAGAACGAAAGTTGAGCAATTCTTGAAAAAGAGTGGCTCGATTTTCAATCTTTAAGAGTAAAATTTAATTCTTCAGAGTGAGAAGTGAGATTCACTTTAAAAGTTTTAGAAAGTATAATTTGGAAATATATATCGCGCGCGGCTTCTTTTTTGCAAAACAAATTTAAAAAAGAAAGCAACTAGAAAGTAGTATTGCAATCTTTTACAACTATTTATTTGGTCCTTTCTGGATGCTTTTTTTTTAAATTTACTTTTAGGAAGCACCAAGAGCAATAGTAACATTTTGCAAAAAAATTTACGACGCGAAATAAGTTTTTGTTCTTAATTTATAAAATACAAATTTTAAAGATATTTTTATCTTTAAAAAACATCGCACATTTGTAATAAATAACGTAATAAATATATGGATACTTTTGTTGATAAATTAAAATATATTGATCATATGATAAATACATTAATACATGTAATATTAATTAAATTATGTATACAATATTCTCACAGATAAATAAAATTTATCTGATAAGTTTACTGCTGTTGTTTGAGCGTAAAGAAATTTTACAACAATTTAAGTTTTAACTTAATGAAATATACAAAAACAAATTAATGAATTAAAAAAATTTGTCCATTCATAACATTAAAATTTACAAAACATGGAAAGTATCAAACATGTTGAGTCTTACACACAGTTTACTAAAAAGCCGAACTTGTAGCAATAAAAATCGAATTGTTAAATTAGCAATACTACAAGCGGTAAAGGGCAGATGCAAAAATGACGCGCAAGTCCGAATAATTAATCTTAATTAAGACTCGCGATTTCGAGATAGGTGTTCGTGAGCGCCTCGCCAGAGCACTGGTGCAGGATACCGGAACTGGAAAACATGACGGATCTGATGTCATTGGAGGAGAGGAAGGCACTCTCATTACCCTACACGGTCAAGTCCGATGGCAGGAGGATTTATTCCAAGTGTCATATGTATGACGTGAACTACACGGAGATAATAGATTTGTGGCTCGAAGGCGCCAATCTGTCCAACACCACCGATAGCCCGTCACTGATCACATCTCCGTCGTTTGACTTACCGTCAACCCGATTGCCATCGCCACCGGTCAGTAACTCCGACTGGCCGGTCGTCAAATGCCGATACGGATGGAACTACGACACCAGGGACTACGATAGCACTCTCGTGACAGAGGTAAACTCGACTTTCTCTCTTTCACCGAAAAAGACTGCGTGCTGTTCGCCGGCATGCCAAGATTGTTTCCATCGTCTATAAAGGTACTTGAGGCACTCAGATTTCACACTGATTGCGAACAAGCAATAGATCTAGTGGATTGTTTGGGTGACTTTGATGTAGAGAAATCCAAGTCCTGTTTGTCACTATTTTCATTAAAAGATAAGTGATTATTTTATGACAAGTGCAATAATTATTGTTGTTTGTTGTAAAATCACTTATTTTTCAGTGGAAATGGAAAACAGAACTTGTATATCAAAGTCATTTTTTAATTGAAATAGTTTATTTTGGAAATTAATTATTATATACAAAATTATTAATTTTTAAAATAAAATGTCTCCATTAAAAAATGGCGATTAAAGGTTTCTTTGCATTTTATATTTTTTTTCCGGTGTTTTGCGTATTTAATCACATAATGTCTCTATATGTTACGCAATGTAATGTGATGTAAAAGAATGTGAATTTAGATAGTGTTATTTTGACTTTATGGGTCGAGTCACCACTTAATGCACCTATTTTTCTAATCGTAAAACATCTGCAAAAACAAAATATAACTATCTTATTGTCAAACAATTATATTACAGAAGGAGAGAGGATGTTCGATAATAAAATTAAAATTATATATTTCATTTGCAATTATATTTATTTATATCTAATAAATAATAAAATTAAATTCGTAATAAATAAATCTGTACTAACAAATTAAATTTAGTAATCATTGATATAGATCTCTCTATTATCTATTCTTCAAAATTATAGTTATTGCATTGTAAAAAATAAAATGTTAATTTTAATTTAAAGACGTATAATGGATTTTCTGGGATATGTAAAAATGTTAAAATTAACATTCTTGTGTTTTTTTTAACATTTTTGTGTGTCTCAGACTGATAATCCACTAAACGTCTTTAAGTTAAAATTAACGTTTTATTTTTTTACAGTGTATGTTCGTGAATTCGTGAAAGAAGAAAAAACATTTTTACATACAAATGGATGACTATAAAGTCAGTAACTGTACTATTTTATTAGTGAAATAAAAATTCATGTTTTTATCAGAAAAGATGTCGAACATAATAAAATTTAACGGATCAATCATAAAGAATATAGCCGATTTGGTTCAATTATTGTTTTGTATTTTTTAATTAAATGAAATAATGTTTCATAGGATAGATGATGTGACTGTTAGTTACGGATTCATTATAAAAATGCCAAAAAGGTAAGAGTTATCTGAATATAAATGTATATCTGTTTCCTTATTCTTCAGTAACGTAACAACAAGCTTTGATGATTTGTTTAATATTCCCACGCTTTAATCGTCGCCATAAATTTCTTTCTCGCATAGCATCGGATTTCACCCACCTTGGCCTTTGGCTTCGTAGTGTCCCGGGTGTTTGTCCAGCGATGCATCGCGAGTCTTCTGCAATCCTGTTCGTGGAATGAAGTTACGTGTCTTTGTAATTTTCTCGTATGGACGATTTCGCTTTCCGTGAAGTATTTGCCGGCGATGACGAGTATGATTGGCGCGAACGGATTAAATCGTGCAGCGCGGATTACGCACGATTAGTTCCGATTAAGCATGATATTGTAGAACAAAGTGGCCAAATGTTGAGTTCCCGCGTTTATCACATTTCGTGATACAATTTCGCTACTGTGAAGTATTCAAATTATCATTGATGCCTTTGCAATAAAAAGAACTTTAAAGGAAATAAATGAGATTTTCTTGCAGCGTATTAAAAAAGAAAGAAAGAAAGAGAGAGAGAGAGAGAGAGAGAGAGAGAGAGAGAGAGAGAGAGAGA
>NW_012130068.1:5521135-5532751 GCF_000143395.1 Atta cephalotes | reverse complement strand
GAGAGAGAGAGAGAAGAGGGAAATTATCATGTATTGAGTATTTTGGGATGAAAGTCCCATCAAGCGCTTTGATAAAAATAAATATATAATTAAAATAAATAAAAAAAAGAATAAGGTACGTAAGGCCAGATTACAAAGTGGTCCGAAGTGCCAAAGCGAAAGAATATAAAAATGAGATAAAAATTAAGTTTGAAGTGAGTAGAGTTGTTCTAAAATACATACAAATGAATGCAAGAAAAAAATAAAAGAGATAGAGAGAAAGAATTTATTCTTTAAAAATTAATTGTTTTATTAAAGATAAAAAAAATGAAGGAAATTAAAAGGAAATAATTTATCTTAATCACTGAAGTTATTAAAAAAAAAGAAGTAGACAGAATAATTTTCTTAATAATACTCTGAAGAAAAAAAATTGCTGTTTCAAAAAAATATTAATTCATTCAACTAAACGCAACAGTTACGGACTGTCAAGCAAATAAATTGTTAATTCAAACAAATAACATGTTTAAAATTATAAAGTTTTATTGATTCACATGTATTTAACTTAAATATATAAATACTTGAACTAAATAATCAATACGAACTAAACATATTTAATCAAGTTAATAATTTTTTTTCTCAGTATATGAATTCAAGAAGGGGTGAAATTAACATTTTCATCTTCTATTTATCTTACAATTAGATGATTCACACCTATTACTTTTCTTAAAATTTTTTTTATCATTCGTAAATTTCCATTAGACTGACCACACATGTTTAAGTAAACTTGTTAAATATGCACGTACAAGTTTATTAGAGCATATAGATATATAACAAAACTACCCAATTATCGTAAATTAGCGTGCACACACATTTCAATAAACTGGCACAAATATGCTTAATAACAGGCAAAAGATAATGTTTTTTTTAACTTTTTGTCCACATGTAGAAGTGCAAACATCCTGGGCTGATAAAAACGTAAATGAAAAGTCATCGAATGGACAATTTCCAAAGGTTATACACAGAAGATTTAAAAAAAACATTATTTTTTACAAGAATAGAACATTGTGTTTTTTTTTATGTTTTTTTAAATGCTTCATATATACTTTAAACAACATTATAAAAAAAAAGTTTAAAACATGTTTAAAATATGATTTTTATTAATTCTGCTTTACAAGTTACTTGTATGGCTTCATAGAGATTAAGTTCCCGATGTAATTCATGTAATATGAAATAATTTTTGATAATGTAAATTTTTCTGAACTTTTTTTGAACTCGAATTAAAAAATTATTTTACATATATAGAGATATTAAATATAAATGAAGCATGACTTATTTTTTACTCCTAATATTACTCTTGACATTCTTCTTACGATTTTATACTTCAGTTCTATTGCAAAGCTTCTCAAAAAGGCTACATTTGTTTATACAAGTCCGCGTGCAAACTGCGTATCACATTTCCGAAAGAAATAGGGACAATTTTCCGTATTTGAATACTGAAGAAAACAACTGGGCTGGCGGGTAAACCCGCGATCATGTGGCAGTAGTCGTAAGTGTTCATTAAGACATTATTAAATTGCCACAATTAGACAACGCCGTGAGCTGCTGGCGTAATAGGAATCGTGATGTATGGGGTCGAAGATCTAAGCGTGTTTTTTCTTCATTTATTCTTCTATTTGATTCCACTGACTTTGCTGCGCTGAGTGGACCGTAATCTCATAGCAGACATTGTGATAATTAATTGACATACGCGATAAATCATAAAAAAACTATAAAATAATCTCGCAGATTGTATGTTGTGTATAACAATTTCCATTAAAAACCAAATTTTCGATATTCGTGACTACAACATCTACTATAATTATGATTATTACTGCTATAATGTTAGTAATAATAATAATAAATATTATGTGTCTGTATAATTCTATAAAAAATTATATTGGTATTGAAAATAACTACAAAATTATTGTAATTGTTATCATTTTTATGACAATAATTATAAAGATAATTATTTTGATATAACTGTACATATAATTATTATTATTAACATTGCAGTAAAAAACATAATATTATCATTATAATATCATGTAATTATAGTCACAGTTACCATAAATTTTTCTCTTAGCTCTGCTAACATAAATACTATCGAAACACGAATAACGATTCTCAAAAGAAAAAAGTACGCTTGTATGCCAAAATTGTGAATCGAGCGAATATTTATTTTGCATATCTAGTGCATATCTCATGAATATTTCCTACGATTCGTTTATAACAGTTACGTCTGATAAATCAAAATTATGACATACTACTGCATTTCTCAAAATATCTGATAGCGTGATGTTGTGATAGACCTATCAGTGCTTCACACGGTATCGCATTTACGTTCATTGTATATTTGTTCGTTCTATCCGCCCTCCTCCATATTTGCACGTTTTTATTTAATGCAATCTACGGCTGCATGAATTACAGCCATTACATTTCCATTCTTTCAATTAATCATCCGCAAAATTTATTTAACTGACGTGAAATATAACAGCCAAATTTAGCCCCCTTTTGCACGGGGATTTAATTTAATGCGATAAACGTGGGAAATAAATCTCGTTGATTTGTATGCATGTCACGTTTCGCTACACCATTATCGAGTTAGCAAATTAAATTATTACTGGAATTAATGTATCTCTTGTAGCCTCTGATTTTTTTTCGAAATTATTGCATAACGAATAGTCGTATGAATTAATTACACTCAGGCAGCGTTAAAAATTTATATAATCTTGGACAGAATGACTATGATGATAGGTCGATTCATCAACATCACAATGAACGATTCATCATGCGTTCCCTGAAATTGCGGGAGGTGACGTAGCGCGTTTTACGTTGACGCGAATGATTTCTAAGATTTCGGTCGAGATAAGCGAGAATTCCAGCCACAAGAAATCGTCAACAGGTGAACAAGGTTGATGAGCGACCGAGTGACTGGCCGATAGGTTGCAGCTCTGGTGGCGTCAGCAATTGCTGACCAATTTACCTACCCCCGCATCCGGTCATGTGATATGTCACATCAAACGCCTCGCACAAACTGCCAGCTCTCTTCATGCAGAGGGTATATATTCCTACGTACTTAGTTGCTGCCGGATTCAACGCGACCAACTTCCTTTTCTTTTTTTCTTGCCTGTCTCTCTTTCTCTTCACGTCTTCGCGCAAGGTACTCATTTCTTCGCGTTCATTTCTCGCGTTCTTACGTAAATTTTGTTTATCGATCGCCTAACGACATGTCTTCGAAACATTTCTGTAATTTTCAATTTCATAGCTGAGATGACACAATACATCTACAAACAATGAATGAACTTGTGCATTTTACTTCTCAAGTATTAATTTGTATTGAAATATTTTATATGTAAATATTACATAACTTGCTTAATTAATACTACTTTTGTTATGAAACAATGAAATTATTCTTTTGGAACGCTTGGTCAACCTAGAGAAGTGTTTTTTTTTTTCGCGGACGTACATTGACGAGGAAGAGACACGAGTGTTAAAGAGCGTAGGCAGTCATGCTCATACTTCATTTTACTTCCGACCGATCCGATGATTTATCGCTCGATTTAGGAGCTTCGCTCTAATGATATCACGTTGAACGAGACCATGGAACAGGTCATTGTCTTTTCCGTATTGACATGTGACAAACAGCTGTTCTGAAGACAAATACATTGTATATCCTCTACTTTCTGCCGAATATAATTTGTGCCTCTTGCAGGCAAAGATAATTTATATTCATTTTTCGTATACTTAAAATGCATAATTTATATTTAAAGTCCAATATATATATCGAATAATGTACAACACTCATATGATTGCAATTAAATTATTACTTAACGAAACCATTCAGACGAGAAAGTCGTGGAAATTAAAATTATTGTTAATATACAAAATAAGTTTTATAACTATTAAATATTTATAAAAGTTCGTGAAATATTAAAAATTATAAAATTTATTGTAAAATTTTTTAGTTACATATATTATTATTAAGCTACAATTGATATAATTTCCTGCATCATATCTATTACTTAGCTATCATAAATTTAATTTTTATTCTGGAGTCTCATAACGTATTCATCACTGTTTGTTATTTATTTATAATTAGAAGGCAAGTGTGATATTAAAGCCATGAGGATTAGACGTGTTTATTCATGTCAAATCTGCTATTTTTAAAAGATATGTATATGTATGTCATAAATAATTTCAATGGTTTAAGGCAGCCTGTTATAATAGTCTTGAATTTAATTAGCATCTGTTAAATATTAAATTTGATATATTGAATTGAAATATTAAATTTGATACTTGACACCAAGGAATATAATTAGTATAATTCAAAGCAACATTATATATGATTAAAAAAATTTGACAATAAATTTTAGTAACTTCTAACGATAACTTCACAAACTTTTGCAAACATTCCATAAATTGCATTGTCTTATAAATCTTGAAAAGCAGCTTTAATTGACTTGTTATTGCAATATGCGGCTACACAGAATAAATATATAAAATAATTACGTCTTGCTTGTTCCATCGGTTCCTTGTTTGTAAGCTCCTTGAGATATTATCATTCTGAACATCACGCGGATCAACGAACAGCTTAATGAATATATGAATATGTATGAACACGAGAATGCTTGAAAATCGTTGACTTTAGAGTGATATTCAAATCAAACTAAATAAAAATTTCAAGTCTTCTTTTTGCATTAATTGTCTGGAGGACATGAAGACATGAAGATTGTAAAGTATCTATCTTAAATCAATAGTGAGAATAACTTAAATGATAGCAGTTTTAATTAAAAATATCTTGCGTAATGAATTTGCTTGACTAGCCGCTTTGTGATAAAATTTATACATGTGTATTAGCAGTATATTTTAATTTGCATTGCGCAGCGTGACATTTTTTGTGACGAAACGAGCGATGTATAAATGATAAAAGGGGTGACTGAAGCGCGTTAGCGTACGGCTCCATATGGTAGAAAGTGATAGCGATTAAGAACGGAAAACGGAAGGACAGGATTTGCCTCGATGGCTCTTTGCGTCATGTGTCTGCGTAAATCCGGAGCGTGTAAATATGCATACCCAAGCGAATAGATAAAACTGGCACAGTCCTAAATGAATATCGTATGATGAATAGAAATTTTTAAATCGTGTTAAATTTCGATTTTAATTCAAAAAAATAGATTAGAAGTTGCGAATTGTTCAATTAACATTGAATCTGATTAACCATTAATTCTGGGGAAGTTTTATGACTACTAATGTAAAGTTTTAGTATCGTTTCGTTGGATTTCTTCCTCGCCTAACATTTCACAATTTCCTTTGATGTCTTGTTTCATTAGTATTGTCATTCCCTTATTTCAAAAATAAAAATTAGAAAAATTATATTTTTCAGAGAAGGAAAAGAATTATTATTTTTAATTTAACATAGAAAATAATTGACTGATTAAATAATATCAGAAAAAAATATATTTTCTAGAAATTATGATAAAAATATCTGCTTGATATCCTACAAAATTATAATAAATTATCAAAAAAAGAAATGCGGAGCAATTCATCAAAAGTGACATAATTCGAAATATCACCAACAGTTTATACCTAATTTCTTCTTCAAACTTTGATTATCAAACTGTCTTAATTTAATTCTAAATATTCTTTATATTCTTTATTTAAAAGACTCTCTTTGTTATTCTTTTTTACTCTTTCCTTTTTATTCTTTTTTATTATTATTATCAAAAATAAAACTTGACTTTGTTATTTACAAAAATGACAAAAAATACTTTTGAAGTAACGGAATGTTGTCATCATAATGCAATGTGGAATTTAATTAATTTCGATGTTGAATCGGTGTAACAAGCAGTGCAAACAATCGCAGTAATGAACAGTATTGCGGTCATATTAATATTGATTTCGAAGTGTGTCAGGGTGACAAAACACACGTGTTATTAACGTCCTTATGGGCGCATGCACTGCCCTTGACAATAACTCGACAACATCATTATCAGCGGGTACACTCTCCTGTCTTTCCGCGCAATTTATCTTTTGCGCGTTTCGCGCAGACCTCGAAAGTCCGTGAATGGCAATTTGCTTAAATCAAACTTCGTGTCAAAACTATTAACACCCACCGGTAGACTTTATTTGTCGAGGCTAATAGGTACTCGATTGAGATTTCGAACACGTTTATTAACTCGGAACAGCACTCCCTGACATTGCTTGTTACTAATGGAATTAATCATCTTCGAATTAATGCAAATTTTTAAACTCATACAGTTCCAAGTATGAGAAGTCAATGTCTTGAAAGATGTATTTTTCAAAAGTCTTGGCGTAAATGAAATCGCGTTTTTATGATACTTATTGGAGAAAGAGCTCTAAAAGAAAATGCAAAATTTTTTCATTTGTCCAATTATTATCTATTTTGCGATGTCGAATATGGATACCGATAAGGCCCATTTTTGCAAAATTAAAAATCGTAAGCATTTTATTATATTTTATTATATTTTAGAAAGAATTTTTGAAATATATTTGTGCGCATATAATTCTAATTATAATTCGAATTTTAATTCTTTCATTATAATATTATTAAATCCAATTATATAAATATACATTCACTGTCACCATTTACATCTACATAGGATGAATAGAAAGGTCAAACATAGGTATATTAAGGGTTTGATCATCAATGTAAGATTAACTTTAATTTTGATTCAATTTATTCGTTATTCTTTTTCAATTAGAAAAAGAGATGAGCAAATTAAATCGCGATTAAAGTTAATCTTATAGACAGAAGAATATTATTCGATTGAACAGTGATTACTTAATTTACTTTCTTTCTTTTAAGTAATAGTTTTTAAATAATGGTAAAAAATATTCTTTAAGAAAAAGTAAATTCTTTTCTTTGTTAAAGAATATTTTGTTGATAATAATATTTAAAATATATTTATTACAAATTTTAAAAAAACATTATGTACTCAAAATAAGAATTTATATTTTTTTAAAGAATATTTTTTACCATTGTTTAAAAACTATTATTTAAAAACTACTTTATAGAATATTTTTTTATAAAATTGATCGAAGAAACTACTTTATATAATAAGCAAATCGAATTTAATATCTTGATTAAAGTATTAAACTTATTAAGCCTCAGAATATATTTTGAATAAATTTGATGCTGTATAATGAACTGATAGATTGACGAATATATGAATTTTGAAATATTTGGAATGAGTAATTATCATTAGCGTATGTTTTTTTTAGTACACTATGTATTTTTACATTTGTGGAACCGAGCCTGAGTCGTTCATATCTGATTTGCCACGCGAGATCGTAACAGAAGAATGAAAGAGTTAGAGAGAGAGAGAGACTGAACTTTAAAGGGCGCGAGGGGGGATTATGTTCCTCCTGTCAAACGAGGGTGATGGACACCTCTCACTGTGGGAAGCTCACCGATACACCTTAACGTCCTTCGGACGCGCACGTACTAATATGCGCATGCATACGTGCATTCCGTCGTGTATGAGCTACAAGTCTATGCGATTTCCATACTAAAAGATCACACACGTACGTGCCCCCCCACTCGTGATAAACACGAGCGCGTTTACGTCGGTAGTCTCCTGCGTAAACGCAACGAGATGAAACGCCCCCTCTACCGTGCCACTGGTGATCCAGCGGCATCCCTCCTTCTCCCACAACTTCCCTCCACCGATTCCATTCTTGTCACGCGTGTTCCCGCGTGCGTGAGTACTGATGCTGGACCGACGAACAAATGACGATCGGCCGAGTGACGCGTGTATTTCACACGTGTACGAGCACGCACTCTGACTCCTATTCGCTACTAATATCGGCTACTAATATACATACAACAAATGCACAGGGTGCTTTAGCCCGGATTTACAATAGGTGTTTTAAGTCTTAAGAAATTGATCAACTACAATTGAATGCGAGGAGAATAATTGATTGTGATTCGTCCATTCTTTATTAAGGCTTAAAGCTTAAAAATCTATTGTGATCCGAGGTAAGACTTCTTTAAATTTATCTTTAGATGCTCTATGAATTATTTCATTGGTCACTGAGCATCTAAAGATAAATTTAAGTTGTGCCTTAAGCCTTAAGCCGTAAGAAACGAGGAGAATAAATGATTGTGATTCATCTATTTTTTTACAGCTTAAGACTTAAAAATCTATTGTAGATCCAGGATAAGACTTAAGCAATAAGAAAATCAACATGTTGGATTCGCCATTGCTTGTATTATGATCTTACGATCTCTAGTGTGGTTGGTCGATTCATTTAATGCTTAAGTCTTACGTCTTAAATTTTTTTGTGTCATGGCCTTTAAGTCGTAAGAAATTGATCAATTACAGTCGAATGCGAGGAAAGTAATCGACTATGATTTGTTCATTTTTTATAGTTAAGAGTGCTTCCTTAGTCAGAATTTCAGAAAAGTCATATGATCAATTAGAATCATTGGTTTGTATAACGTACTAAACTTAAATGATTCTGAATGACTTTCTGAATGATTTCGAGATTCCATTTTCTTCTCATAGAGACTCTCATAGAGAAACAAGACCTATAACATTTATTGCAAATCCGGGCTCAAGCGTTTAGGACTGCTACATATATTTTCTATAATGAATACAATAATAAGCTTTCTACTATACTTACTACTTTCTACAATAATAAGCTATATAATCATCTAAGATTTAAATCTTTCTCTCTAAATTTCTTTATGAAATCTAATAATAATATTTCTAAATGAAATCTCACTCTAAAAGAGTTAAAATATTGCTATTATTGAAAAAGAATAAAAAATTTACACTCTTAATCTTCAATACAATGGGGTTAGCGTAACTCCACCCGATTTTCATAGTTCACGTTTTCTTCCCTTTTCACTTATTGCAAAATATCTTTTGTGCTACGACATTTTAAACTTTCTAACTCAGATTTTTTTTTTCAGTCTTCAAATGATAGATTAAAAAAAATTTGTTAAAATCGATGGACCACAATCTGAGATACAAGCAAAAGAAAACGTTGGGTTATAAATATCCGGATGTGGGTAGATACGGACTGCCAGAACTGTGTGTACTGAGGGTTAAATAAAAGTGGCAGATTTTGGAGTGAGATTTATTCCAAAGAAAAGTAATTTCACTTTAACCTCACTCCAAAAAAGAGTGAAAATCTACCACTCTTATTCAAGAGTGCAAATTGATTGAATCACAATCGATTGTGAGAAGAATATTCGACTAGTCAATTTTTTATTAGTCAATCAATTGATTAGTCAATTTCTTAGGCTTACTTACGACAATGTGTTTCTAGTCGATCTTTTTAGTCGAAACTTAATCATTCTTTTAACTCAAATTAATCTTTTAACTTGAAACTAATGGAGAATTTTTAAAGTTTTAGCTTGATGAAATTTTACAAATGCTAAATACTTTTATTACTTTTTAATATGCTGTATTTGCACATCTGAAATTTTATTTATTAAAAAAAAAATCATCACATTGAATTCATTCTCACATTTGGAGCGAATCTAAGAATTTCTATTAATTTGACCGAAAGTTCATGCATTCTGCCATTACAGCATCTTGTATTCTTATACCATGATGCAAAGCTTACGAAACATGTCAAGTTCTCGTAAGATCTTGAAGATTACATTCATCAGAATCGCGATGACCGCAATTACATACATTGTGCTCTTTATAAACACAAACATATGCCACATAGAAAAAAATTTGATCAGTACAATCTTTCTTCGGGTTAATTATTTCTTTAGAACTATTCATCCTTTAAAATCGCCACACCGAGATTTGTGTTCTTTGTCGGTTGCGATAATTTTTCATCATGTCTATATATAGTAATATTATTTCAGCTTTTACTTTTCATCCTTTGACATTTTAGTATGTTTTGCATCTTTCGATTATAAGCAAACACAAACAAAAAATTTAAAACAGTTTATAGTTTATTTTAGTTTAATTTGAAACATATACATGTTTAATTCTTCTCAAGCAACTATTATTAATTAGCAAGACACATATATTTTCCACAAAAAAATTTTATTTTATTGTATAATTTATATAATATAGTTTATTAATATTTTATTATGTAACGTAATTAATTAAATTACGATTTTTGTTATATTAAGAATTTTGATAACTTTTAAAGAAATAACAAAAACCATAAATTTTTATGCGTTGGCATCTCGTATGCGCGCGAACATTTTATTATTTTTTATTTGATAGCTTTTCTAGTATATTTTATTGTTAATTATTATTGGATTATTTTTGCCGATATACAATTTGACGCTGGCGAAGTAGTTTAATGGCGTTCTACATCCACATAGCTAGACCTGGTATGTGACAACAGCTGGTGGCCTTCCACGTCGACGACTTTCTTCTACGTGGGTAGTCTCTTCGGCAACGTCGTGTTCGGTTGGATCGCTGATAAATGGGGTAGAAGAACGGCCTTTTTCGCTATCCTATTTCTCGAAGTGATATTCTCTATCGCCACGAGCTTCAGTCCGAACTATGTGATCTACACAGCGTTGAGGACCGTGAATGGTCTTTTTTTTCCTGCCATTTATCAGATACCTTTCATACTTGGTATGTTCAGCACACATAAATCGCAGACTATTTAATTTTTGGCAATAATACAAAACGAAAAACTTTAAGAATAATTTAATGAAGAAAGATCAAAACACATTTTCTTGTCACCATTATTGCATAACACGATTAGAAATAGAAACATTAAGATCAACTCGTGTGAAATGCAAAATATTTTTTAAATGCACGATAAATTTTATTGCAGCTCTTGAGCTAATGGGGCCAAGATACCGAACATTCGCCGGGATGGTAATCTGCATGTTTTTCGCCACAGCGATGTCTCTCTTGGCATTGCTGGTAAGTACTTTCTTAAAATTTTTTAAGTATAATCTAACTTAAAAAAGGGAAATTTTACTCTTAGAAATTAAGCCATTCTTTTTTAATATTGACTCAGTTGGCATTCTTTATCACTCTTAGAATTATAGATTTTATTCCAAAGATTTTAGAGAGTAACGCACCTTTAAAAAATACGAAGGAATACCAATCGTTTTGAAGAAAATCACGGATACTAATTTATAATTTCTTTACTTTCTGTTTCTTGTTTTTTATTACTTTTATCTTTTATCTTTTTATTTCTTGTTTCTTTATTGCTTTTTCTGTTGCTCGAGATAAAAATTGACGAATTTCGAAAGAGACAAGATATATGATTGTTGATAAAGGTCGTATTCGAATATATACTGCCAGTATTAAAAATTTATAATATACATAACTTGAATTTTCAATACTGACAGTGTATATCCGAGCACGGCCAAAAAATAATCGCAAAAAGGAAAAAAGCAAAAGATAAAAAGTAAGAGAAAGCAAAGAGCAATATAGATTAGTTTTAAAACTTGCATTAGCTGCATTCAGAAAAAGCTTTGCAATTGTTGCAAAATTCATTTATTTTTATTCATTAGTATGATTGCTCTCTCTCTCTCTACTTACTCTATCTATACATTTATACTACTAACTACCTTACTATACTACTACGTACTACGTACTAGTACTACTACTAGTAGTANATACTACTACTACGTAG
>NW_012130068.1:5518847-5521115 GCF_000143395.1 Atta cephalotes | reverse complement strand
ACGTTACTTACGTTAACTTACTTACTTACTTACTTACTTACTTACTTACTTACTTACTTACTTACTTACTTACTTACTTACTCTTCTTCTCTCTCTCTCTCTCTCTCTCTCTCTCTCTCTCTCTCTCTCTCTCTCTCTCTCTCTCTCTCTCTCTCTCTCTCTCTCTCTCTCTTTCAGCTGAGTCTAAATGTATAAACTATCATATTCAAGAATTTTACAATAATTGTAAAGCTGCTTTTTCTGCTGAACACAGCCAATATTGCGAAAGCCTCGCATTACCCCGCGATTTGCCGCGAGAGACAGTTTGCGGATCTCGCAATAGATTCAACGCGAGGGTGCAACGCGGATCATTTTGCAAGCGATCTATCAGCGTGCATCATATGGTGCGAGCGTATGCAAATACGAGTGTCGGTCGCTGCATGCTAATATAATAGGAACATTCTACATTTAGATATCTCTGAATCGACGCGCGTGCCCGCATAGAGGCAAATATAATTCCTCAAATTTTAAGTTTTGGCAAAAGAAATTTGTATGAAAAACACAAGAACTATCTTAACATGATTTGTCATTGTTTTGATTACATGCTTTCGTTCTCTTCCGTTTTTCTTATTAGGGTTACTTGTTAAGACACTGGTATACCCTATCGTTAGCCACATCGGTGCCTTTCATTCTTCTCTTCAGTTACTACTGGATCATCCCCGAATCGCCGCGATGGCTTCTCAGTAAGAATAGAATAGACGAGGCGGAAGCGATCGTCCAACAAATGGCAAAAGTCAATGGCAAAACAGTGCCTACGAATTTTCTTAGAAAGATGGAGGTAATTTAATATTTAATCATCAATTTGCTTAATCATTCTTTCGCTTAATAATATCTTTTAGCTCGAAATAATAGCTCTCTGTTAAGTAATAACGACTCTGTTTAATTTGCTTAACAATCATACGAGCCTTTACACTCTAACTCTTTAACTCTAATAAAATATCTTATTCATTTATAAAATATGAATAAAATATTTTAATTTTATTATTATTCTGTTAATATATCACTCTCTTACTTCAAAAGTGTCAAATCAAAGAATTAAACTGTAAAACTGTTTTCTTGTTTGACTAATTAAATAATAACAGAAAAAAAAATCATTTTCTCAAAATGTCATTTTTATTATTTTTGTATCATAACCTTTAAAAACTATGCTTTTTGAATTGTGACTATTTTAATAATTTTTTTATGAAGTTAAGTTAGTTCACTTTTGACAATTAATGGATAGTGGATAATTTATTTTTCTCATTTATGATAATAATTGGAAAATCACATTTTTGAGTTATCACTTTTGAAGTAAAAGAGTGATATATAGGATGTCACATATAAAATTTGCGACTCAAAATACTGTAGCAAGCTAGTTCTCGAAAAATTGATAAAAAAGTTATTTATAAAATTTATTTTAAGTAGTAATTTTTGAAATAATAAGAATTATGTAGCCAATTGTAGATTATGTTTAGCTACATGTCCGTATAAATCTCGTGTGCTAATTTAGTGAGAGCTGATAAGCGTTTAGCGCGTTATTAATATTCACAGGTGATTATTTAAATATCTATAATTAGTCACATTTAAACTCTTATATCTCAGAAATTATTATTTAAAATAAAAATTTATAAATAATCTTTTTCACTTAATCTTTCGAAAACTTTCTTGTTATAGTATTTCGATTTTCGCGAATTTTAGGATACTCTATATAAGGATTTAACTCCATTAGCAATATTATTTACAGATAGAAATATTAAAGAGGCAAGGGATATCATGTAATGGCAGAAATTCCAACGATATCGACTTGGAAGGTGAAAACAGGGCGACGCCGTCATCTGCGACCCCCATGGACTTGATTACAAACCCAAATATCAGGAAGAAGTTCTTCATTCTCGCTTTCGATTGGGTAGCAAATGCGGTGGTATACAATGGGCTATCTTACAACACGACTAATCTGGGTGTCTCTGATTACCTAGCCTTTTTCATTGGTAAAAGTCTTTTCTCTCTTGATCCCCAAATTGTTTATTAACAATAAATAAGTGCATCACGATCTCATACATTTCTGATGTACTAGGATGAAAAAAGTATTGTATAATTTTTTTATAAAATTTATTAAGTTAGGGAATCTCACTATTCCCTAACTTAAAAATAACAATAAAAAATAAAAGGGCTCGTAGGAATAAGTGTTCAGAATGCGCTAATTGTTTAAAGAAATCTCTCAATATAAAATGAATTTATATATGAAGAGAT
>NW_012130068.1:5504369-5518135 GCF_000143395.1 Atta cephalotes | reverse complement strand
TATATATATATATATATATATATATATATATATATAATTTTTTTTTTTTTCGACTTTATAATCGTCTTTCGCCGTTGTCCGATATCTCTCATACATATGCACGCAAGTCATACACCGAGCATACGGGACCTCCAATTTTAACACCGATTTCGAGCAGTAGTTTTTTAAGAGATTTTCTTGGCAATAGATACTCTTGGTTTGCCAGACCGAAGAGGAGCTACGAATACGTGAAAAATTCTTTGAATCTGCCTGTGATCGAACCCTGGGATCTCTGGCATAGCAGTCTCGTGTGCTATCTATTACATCACGCTCGTGCTCATTTTCGTATAATAATAATTTTATTTATCTTTTACATTTTATAGGAGGACTCGTGGAGATTCCATCGTACTTTATTACGTGGTACGCAATGGACAGATTAGGCAGACGATGGGTATTGTGCGTGACTATGATGTTGGGTGGGCTCGCTTGCGTGTCCTGTATGTTTGTGCCCGAAGGTACTACTTCGTCTGATTTATGTCTGATTCTGAAATGTCTTTAAAAGAAATAATTTTATATGCATATCTGAACAACTTAAGAATTATTTTATATTTTATATATAAATTTAATTATTTATTTTGTCGTATTTTGTACATATTATATGTACGCGGATACGTGATGTCGGATATATTCCTAATGCCGACGAGAGAAAATGTACGATGATGACCATTTACCACGTTGCTCATCTTCACATTATTCGATTATCTTCGCGGGATAAAATTGAATAAAAGTATTAAACCGAATATATCGCACGCCTTTGCGTCATGGCGACCTCAACGTCATTACCTTATTGAATTCGTCATGATATTGTTACACACATCCAACGTGTGAGAGGCAATTACTGTTGCCGACGTCACAACGTTTATGAATAAACGTTCGACCTGCTTATGAATTAGTTATCGCACACATAGTTTCTCTCATCAAAAATGCACGATGTCCACTTAAATTTCAAATTTTTATTAAAAAGAAAGATAAGAAGAATATTTTAAAAGAGAAATAAAATATATAAAATAAAATCAAGATTTATGTCGGAATTCATAGTCCGTTCTTATTTCGAGATTATCTTAAATAATATCTTAAGATAAATACAGATATATGATTGGCTTATACTATCTTAAAATTCAACAGTGTTAAATGTAAGAATCGATTTTGAATATCGACCATAAAATTCCATCTACGAATATTTTTTTGTATACATGATCGGCCCTTGTCGCAGCAGATGCGGTCTGGGTGACAGTGAGTCTGGCGATGATCGGTAAATTCGGCATCGCTGCGTCCTTTGCTGTCTTCTACGTCTTCGTCGGCGAACTGCTGCCAACCGTACTAAGGTCTCAGGCGATGGGCATAGCTTCTTTCATCGCCGGCATCGGTCTTCTCACCTTCCCCTATATCGTTCATTTAGCAGTCTACTCTAGAGTCTTACCCCTAATCGTAATGGGATCATTGAGCGTCGCCGGCGCTATCACTTCCATATTTTTGCCGGAGACGCTCAATATCCATCTGCCGCAGACGGTCGAGGAGGGTGAACTCTTCGGGGCTGATTTCAAACTGTGGTCCTGTCCGACGATACCAAAGTTAGTAATCTTACTGACGAAAGATTTAGCATATTGCAAGATGCAAAGTAGAATTTTATTTTTGAGAAAAATAACTTTTTTTGATAAACAATTTTTTGATAAACAATCGAATTTATGTTTTGTAACAAGTTCCTCGATCAAGATATAACAAGTTCCTTATTTTTAAATCATTATTCTATTTTTTTTAATTTTGAAATAATATTTAATGATTATTATTTTCATGTGTATGTTAACGAACTCGATATTAATATTTAATATTAATTTCAGGAAAGGTTCAAGCAAGTCCGAGTCCCTGCCGTTGGGGTACTTAGTGAACGGCGGACCGGGTAGTCGCTCGTCTACCTCGAAAGTCGCGTTGCAGGAAGGCGCGACTACGTCGCAGGGTGAGAAGCCAGCTGCCTTGCTGCCCTTGAAAGAAGAAGAGGCGAAGAACTTAAGCGCAAAAGCGGAGGAATTGTCGAATATCGAGGTCGTCGAGCTGAAGACGGCCAGCGTATTGGCGGATGTGTCCGCGTGCCGGAAGTCGCAATGAGACAGGACGAAATAACAGACAGTCTTATAATTAACTCTTTGCAACGTTGTATCATAATTATCAGTATAGACACGCATTGTATTTATTTTTCCATTTATTATAATGTACTTCCTTTGTAAAACCTGCCTGAGTTTGTCGACTAGCACGATTCGATCCCCATTTTTTTTCTGTGCTGCTTCCAAGCTTCCAAAGAGTACTTCCAACTTGTTGTATTGAAGATACTTCCAACTTGTCGCGATGTGTGCGTGTACATTGCGTGTGATTGATACGCGTGTGAATCGAGGATTAATGTCCGGGATCTACTCTAGAATGTAATGCTATACTTTTTTATTGTTCAGTTAGACGTCGATTTTACATTTTGCCCTTGCGTTATAAAGAAAATCTTGTTGTGATTTCAGTTAGCTTAAATAAAATATCTATTGAGACGAATTGTGATGATCGTCTGAGAAACTTTGCGTGTCAATATTTCATGCTTGATTATTGAAAGCGAGAGGAAGAATATTGACTTTACCAATTATAATATTGTTTAAAAAATCAATACCATAACGAAATAACAAGTAGAAAGTATAGGGGCGCTATACAGATTCCTGAGTGCTCTCCAGGTATCATGTTATCCTTATTTAACGATAAAATAAAACAAGGATAAAATCATACCTGAGTAGCGGAGTTTTACCGTAGCATTTAGGTGAGAATATGAACATAGCTCATGTGGTTGGACAGTCACCAAGGAGAACTCAACAGTCATCTGTTTCTGTTTAAATGACATCTTAGGCAAGTCCGCGATCTCCCTTTTCATCTATCAATTTTAAGTACTAATTTCTAACACAATTAGGAAAATCATTATTGAATTCAAATTTCATACAATTATTTTGTCTTAAAATTCTACAATACATAATACAAAATGCGTGAAATTGTTCACATTCAAGCCGGTCAATGCGGCAATCAAATTGGCGCTAAGGTTAGTTTTTATCTTTCGATAAAAAATATAAATTATGTATTATTAAATATATATTCAAAATTTTAAATATTTGAGAAAATTATATAATTTATATTTTAATTAAAAGAATAATTTTTAAAATAATTGATTAGAAATAGCACTTTTAGTTTATAAATATTCAATGCTTTTATCATTATTTTCTTCGATTAATAATCCATGTTTATCTTTTCTATTGTATACATCATTTCTCAGAAATTAATTCTTAACCATTCATAGTTTTGGGAGGTGATTTCTGATGAACATGGCATCGATCCTACGGGCACCTATCACGGAGATTCGGATCTTCAGTTGGAACGGATCAACGTTTATTACAATGAAGCCTCCGGTCCAAAATATGTACCGCGTGCGATTTTGATAGATCTCGAACCCGGCACGATGGACTCCGTGCGTTCGGGACCCTTCGGACAGATATTCCGACCAGACAACTTTGTATTTGGTCAGTCGGGAGCCGGCAACAACTGGGCCAAGGGTCATTACACCGAGGGTGCTGAATTGGTGGATTCGGTGCTCGATGTAGTGAGGAAGGAAGCCGAAAACTGTGACTGCTTGCAGGGATTTCAACTCACGCACTCCTTGGGCGGTGGTACCGGATCTGGAATGGGCACTCTGCTCATCTCGAAAATACGAGAAGAATATCCAGATAGAATTATGAGCACCTTTTCCGTGGTACCATCTCCCAAAGTTTCCGATACTGTAGTGGAACCTTATAATGCTACATTGTCAGTTCATCAGCTGGTAGAGAATTGTGATCAAGCTTACTGTATCGACAACGAAGCACTCTATGACATCTGCTTTCGTACTTTGAAGCTGACTACTCCGACATATGGTGATTTGAATCATCTCGTATCAGCTACTATGTCCGGAGTGACAACCTGTCTAAGGTCTACAACACGAAAATAATTATTAAATTTGAACAAATTATTAATATAATAATAAAAATACTAATGAAGAAATATGATATCAATATATCAATATATAATTTTAATACATAATTATCAATAATACATAATTTTAATATGTAATTATTAATATATAATTGATTTTAAACGATTATTATAGATTTCCAGGTCAATTGAATGCCGATTTGAGAAAACTCGCGGTAAACATGGTGCCGTTTCCCCGTCTTCATTTCTTCATGCCAGGTTTCGCGCCCCTCACATCCCGAGGAAGCCAACAGTACCGAGCTCTCACGGTACCGGAGCTCACACAACAAATGTTCGACGCAAAGAACATGATGGCGGCTTGTGACCCACGTCATGGTCGTTATCTCACCGTAGCGGCCATTTTCCGCGGCAGGATGTCGATGAAGGAAGTAGACGAGCAGATGCTTAACATCCAAAATAAGAATAGCTTGTACTTCGTCGAGTGGATACCGAACAACGTGAAAACGGCGGTATGCGATATTCCGCCACGCGGCCTCAAGATGTCTGCTACTTTTATCGGCAATTCCACGGCTATTCAAGAACTATTCAAAAGGATCTCCGAGCAGTTCACGGCAATGTTCAGGAGGAAGGCTTTCCTCCATTGGTACACTGGCGAAGGTATGGACGAACTGGAATTCAATGAAGCGGAGTCAAACATGAACGACCTGGTATCGGAGTATCAGCAATATCAAGACGCATTAGTAGAAGACTACGAAATGGATGAAGAAGAAATGGAAAAATAGAAGAATCGTAGAGGATCGCGTACTTGCAAAATTTTTTGAGAATTTTTAAATTTAATTCCTTTGTACTTGTAATTTTAATTTTTTTAGCGAATGTTTTACAATGTTTTATGTGTTGTTCGTATATATGAATTTTTAGAAGGTGTTTTAATTATCTGTGTACTTACTTTAGTGAAGTTTATAAAAGACAATATTAGCAAAACTCTGAACTGTTCTTCAATTTAATATTCGCAGTGAATTCTCCTAAACACGCTATATTTTAATGTTTAGGAAACTTAGAAGAATTACGCTCTTTGTTATATAGATAAAATCCAATTATCTTTATCCAATAGTTTTTATCCAATTAATAACATCGTTTATAATTTCATATAAATACGTCTCTTAAATAAGATAAGTAAACGTTGGCGTTTAGATACGATTCTCGTTATCGAACTCGTTATCGTTCTTCTCTGACGGCCAACTGACATTGATGAAGCCAAGGCCTTGACAAAAATTGGCGATCGCGCATTATCTCATCGGTGCCCCGAGGGCAAACACTTTATTATTGCGTACAATAAAGGAGAACGCGTGTTATTGCGCGACAGTTTCTCACTGCTTCTACTATTTTCAAAGATAAAATGTCGATTAAGATATTTATTACATCATGTAATACATCAAAAATATAAGATTACATTTTATCCTGTATTTTTTAAATAATACAAAAACCATAAATGATGATAAGGAAATATACAGTATAATATTTTTTAAATTTTGATAAGATATAACTTTTTTCAGAATATAGACGACGAAATGTTGAGTATGCAGAATAATAGAAAATATTTGATTAGTTAGATTTCGAATAAATTATTATATATACAAAATAACACCACATAACTTATCATATACTTTGTTATCAAATCACAAGACTTATTTAATGGCTCAAAAAATTACAAATAAAATTTTCTTAAAACGAGTTGTTTTCACTGAAATATGAGTGAACATATGAAGATTTTATTGATCAATGTATTGATCAATGTGTTGAGAAATCATTTAAATTGCCTCATTGATGAATACTAACGTTCTCGAAAACGTGTTGTGATCTAATAAAGAAATGTGCTATTAAGATTGAATAAAATTGCTGTATATAAAATTGTAAAAAATCTAAAAATATAAGAAATTTAAGGATTTAAGGGGCAAATGTTTAGTGCTACAATATTGAGAGGAATTATGAAAAAAAGAATTCAAAAAGTTTTTTCCATTGCATTTTGACATTTCATTTTAATAGTAATTGTAAATATGATTGAAAATTTGATCTTTCAATGATTTTTATTACGTTCCAGTTCACGCCACATTTGTCCAAACGACATGAAAATTCTTATGATTGTCACTATAGTAAAACTGAATATTACATAGGCGTATCATAGACATAACGCAAGATCAATATAGAAGAAGCTATTTTCTACATTCTAAATAATTATTTTTCATATTAATTTAATATTCGCTGCAGTTTGATTTGCTTTTGAATATTGAGCTTTTTATAAATATTTCGATATCACACAATTCATAAAAAAAATCGCTCGCCTACATTATTCTGAGCGATTATAAAGCGCATATTGCATATAAAAATATCAAAAATTGGCTTCTCGAGAGCTTTATACGATCAGTTATGCGACTCCTACGATGATAAGACAGAGAAGCTGAAAAGAAATCTAGTAAAAGGGAACATTGCGCTGCAACTTTCAGTTTTCCTGCTCGCAAGTTTCGAAGTCATCAGCGCACTCCTCCGTCTCGAAATCTTCCTCTGCCGTGGCTTCCTGGTACTGTTGGTACTCAGATACCAAATCATTCATATTAGATTCGGCCTCGGTGAATTCCATCTCGTCCATACCTTCGCCGGTGTACCAATGAAGGAAGGCCTTTCTTCTGAACATCGCTGTAAATTGTTCGGAGATCCTTTTGAATAATTCCTGTATAGCGGTAGTGTTGCCAATAAAGGTGGATGACATTTTCAGGCCCTTCGGGGGGATGTCGCACACAGCAGTCTTCACGTTGTTCGGTATCCACTCGACGAAGTACGAGCTATTTTTATTCTGCACGCTGAGCATCTGTTCGTCGACCTCCTTCATCGACATTCTACCGCGAAATACAGCCGCCACGGTAAGATATCGACCGTGGCGTGGATCGCAGGCCGCCATCATGTTCTTTGCATCGAACATTTGCTGTGTGAGTTCTGGTACGGAGAGCGCGGAATATTGCTGCATGGACCTGGATGTTAGAGGCGCGAAGCCCGGCATAAAGAAGTGCAAACGTGGGAAGGGAACCATGTTCACCGCGAGCTTCCGGAGATCAGCATTCAGTTGGCCAGGAAACCTGAAAAAATCAATATATATAATAAATTATGCAACATAAAAATTTTATTAGCAAATTTATGTTATTTTTTCACAGAAAATTATTAACTTAATTAATACAATATATAAATAAAAGAGCAAAAAAGTCACACGCTATTAATTAATATATTATTTAAAATGAGAAAGGAGCATGTACATTGCTATATTCCTTTATCTACTTTATGTATAATTAGAAGATAATTTTTAAAAATTCTGTTTTTTTATATAGTTCGTATAATAGAGATTCTCTTTTCTCTTTACTACTATTTATTAATTCCTATGATAAAAACTGACGTTCAAGATATTGAAGTTAATACGTCAAGTTCTTATATACTAAATTCTTGGAGTGATAGTTCATTTTTTTGAAATGAAATTTATTTTAAAAAGTGTAGAAAATATACTATCGGAACTACGGTGCTGCAGAGAATAAGAACTCAGTTATAAGTTCATACATTTGAAACATCAGCACGAACTAGTTTGTATAAATTGAATGCAGATAAATTGAATGCAAACGAAGTTCTTATATTGCCATGGATTTGTATACACACCTAAGACAAGTGGTTACTCCAGACATAGTGAGCGAAACTAAGTGATTGAGATCGCCGTAACTCGGATTGGAAACCTTCAAAGTGCGGAAGCAAATGTCGTACAGGGCTTCATTATCGATGCAATAAGTTTCGTCGGTGTTCTCCACCAACTGATGCACCGACAAGGTTGCGTTGTAGGGTTCCACGACAGTATCAGATACTTTGGGTGACGGCATCACCGAATAAGTGTTCATAATTCGATCGGGATACTCCTCACGAATTTTTGAGATCAGCAAGGTTCCCATGCCGGATCCAGTACCACCTCCTAGTGAATGGGTGAGTTGGAAGCCCTGAAGGCAGTCGCAGTTCTCGCATTCCTTTCGTACTACATCGAGGACCATATCCACCAACTCGGCGCCCTCGGTATAATGACCCTTCGCCCAATTGTTTCCTGCACCGGATTGTCCAAACACGAAATTGTCCGGTCTAAAGAGTTTTCCGTAAGCACCGGAACGAACGGCGTCCATCGTTCCCGGTTCTAAGTCCAAAAGAATTGCACGCGGTACATATTTCCCTCCGTTCGTGGATGTCGCGACTGTAATGAAAAATCACCAGGTAATATATTTATATGTATATATTTATTCATTTAGATATTTTGGAAATTCAAGAAATAATAGGCGTAACCGAGGAAGAAACAGGGAAACTAAGACTTTTGCACAAAGCACAACACATAAATTAAATATGTGTGATTTTTATGATTTATATGCTATTATTTATTTGTAATTAATTAAAAATAATGATACAAAATATAAAACAAGATAATTCATATCATATCTCTCCCCTTCCCCTCCCCGGTTCAAGAGTCAATTCTAATTTGGTTCCCCTTCTTGGAACAAAACCTCTTGGCTACGCCCATGTGAGAAATATCTAAAGATATTTAAAAGGACGACTTATATAAAAAATTTTTTACTAAAGTTCAATAAAATTTTCTTAAAACTTAATTTTTGAATAAATTATATAATTAAATTTAGTAATATTTCCCCATTATATATACAGAAATTAATTTCTGTAATTAGAGATCTTATTAATCTAATATTTCCATATTAAATGTAACTTTTTATTAATTAACGTCAAAAAAATGAATATCAACATAATGATAGATATTCAATAATTGTAATATAAGATTCCAAGGCATCCATATTAAATCGATCATTATTCTATCGAAAACTCGTGTCGACCATAATGATCGACGGAAATGCGTACATCAATAGATGTCTGTATCGTTTATAAATGAGTAACTATTGTCAGGATAATATAGAGATTTGTGTTTTATCAATTGCGAGGTTAGCAACATAATATAAAATAATTTTAATTTTAAACATAAATAATCTTGATTAATGACAATTACTAATAAGATAATTAATAATTAGAAAGCGTTAACTTTCAACATTGTTACGAGAATATTTGATTGAAAAGCATAATAGTTATAAAAATGTAAATTAAAACAGAAAGTAAAAAAGAAAGATGAAAATCGTGTAAAAACTCATTTAAATTCCTAAAAAAGAACCTTTCAAAAACTGTCAAGAGTATAAAAAAAAGGGTATTGAATATTACATTCTTTCTAATAAAAAAAAATGAATATGAAATAGTTTTAAAAATATAAATTAAAATAATAAAAAGGAAAAATGAAAATGAAAGAATTCATTAAAAAATAGGTTTTTACAACGTGCATTGGACTCTATTTCCAACAATAAATTAGTCGCGACAACGGATGCATGGTGCGTATTTTACTCGTTTGTTAATTAAACTGTTTCTACTCTGGAACACGTTGTATTCTCGGAAATAATCCTGTTTTCTCAACACAAACGAATGCATGAGAAATTCTGAAATCGTGTTGCAGTTGTAACTTACAATCTTAAGTCCAACCACATAAGATGGCTATTTTCAGCATAAAATGCGTGTCTCAACGCTCCTTGTCTTAAGTGCAAGACACGCGATCTTCTATCTTTCTCGTTATTGCTATTTTAGACGCGAGGACAAAATCCCCCGAAGAGATTTCCATTAGAAAGATTCTACGCGTTTTATCTCTTTATATTTTCAAATTATATAAAGATTGTATGTCAGAATTTATTTTCTACCAATTTATTAAACGTCAGAATATCGTTAGAATTATTTAATAATGTGTTTATTAAATATAATCAGGATATGTTCATCAAAATATTAAATAGCATTACAAATTTAATTAGTATTAATTAAATTATTTAATTAGGTATTATTACAAATGTCTACTTTTTATCGCTTTTGATATTTTTTGATATTTTTTTAGATCTTTTGATATACATTTTCTTCCACTAAGATATCAAATGCACCAAGTAAGTCTAACTTCTAATTATTATATATTATATATTTATTAATTTACCATGAATTAATTTATTAAAAATATTTGTTAGAAATAATTGAAGAAATATTTTTCTAGTGCAGTACGTAATAATTGTTCCACGCGAAAAATAACCAATTAAATTTAAAAACAAGTTAAATTATTTAGAATTAAAGAGCATAGAGAAGAAAGCATAATATAATATTTACAATATGTCCTTACCAGACGCTTCATTATAGTATACAGAGATTCGTTCGAGCTGTAGATCGCTGTCACCGTGATAAATGCCTGACTGGTCGATGCCGTGCTCTTCAGAAATAACTTCCCAGAACTACAAATGTGATTAATTAACATTAATACCATACAAGCCAACTGTTCAAACAATCTACTTATTTTTAAGCATATGTATCTAGTAATCAGAAAGTAATAGACATAAAAATAGCAGACATCTCCTTAACGTTTTCTAAACATAACTGTGATAGGTTTATTTTACTACACTTTTCCTACGAGCCACTTGATGTGCCAAATGAAGGGCGACTTCCCTCCGGAGCATGCACCCCAAACTCCAGTCGTGGCGACAAGGATAACACGCGCGACATCCAAAAATAGAAATGTACGGAATTAAACGCGGCCTGTGCCCCCTGGCTCATGTCCACCCTCCCGTTAAACATTTTCTCCTCTCTCCATTTGTCTTGTCTTTTATCTTTTACTATTTTCTCCTCCTATTATTAGCAAGCCGGTGTGCCGGTCGCCATGGCCGTTGCCTCGGCGAAATGGGCCTCTCTCTGATTATTCTAAATGCATCCTTACGTGCATCACGTACGTGACGCCCATTATCACATGTAGATACAAAATAGGAACTAACAATAAGTTGCTATTTCTCATACGGAGACAGTTTGATTTGGAATAGAATTTTTCGAGATCGAGAGTTTATATTTTATAAATTAATATATACTTTATAAGAATATATTAACACATGGATACATTTTATATAAAGAAAACTTAGATTTAATGACTCTTTAAATAAAGATACTTAAGAAAATTGATGCTTCGCATCGCACAGATAAATTAAGTAAAATGCGAAACTGTATTATTAACTGATTCATTGATCGATTCTTTATTAGATTATATCTTGGATTTCTACTGGTATTTTGACTATTCGACAAATATTATCGTTTATTCTAGATTATGACTGATTATCCTATCCTACAGGAATTTCGGTTTTGTTTCCTACAATCGTCTTTCGAGCGGAAAACAATGCTGTGAAATTGACAATAAATCTACAACGACGTGAAGACAGATGATCCTTTTCAAGAAAGATAATTTCATTTGAGCGCTTCACTTTCTGGATCGACGAAAATGATTGCGAAAATTGAATTATTATAATCAACAAATTGCGATGAAAAACTAACATTTCTCGCGTCTTTTTTGTCAGTCATTTATTAATTAGTGGACACGTTTTCTACATCAATTTAGTATATTATTGATATTTTTAAACTAAATTTTGATCTGTACTATAATATGTTTATAAAAAAAAATTCTGACTCATTATGTGCTCCGTATTCTGGGTCATAATGTGATGTACGTCATCACTCAATGAGTAATACACTGTGCACGAAATACCAAGAAAAATCTTAACTTATAACAAAGTTACATGAGAATTTGATAAGAATATTATTTGTCAAAGATAAATCTGGATAAAGTAGAAAGTTGACTTTTGTTGAACGAAACGTTCTAGAATGTTTAAAAGTATTTGTACATTTCAAAGTAATTTTTATATACTTTATTATACATATTTCAGTTAATTCAAATTGCTCGCAAAATTATATTGTTAATATAATATTCATTAAAATAAAAATGTGGGTAAAGAATATTTTAAAATAATTATTAGCATAGAGATAATATTATAAATATACAATAAATTAAGAGTGCTTGATTTACAAAAGAGATAAAAACAAACATAATTAAATGTTTCGAGTGTTTCACGCTTACGATCAATGAAACTAGAGAATTTGAAATGTTTCGCGATAATATTATCTTCGCATAATGTGTTCAATAACATCTTATTCAGAAGCAACCAGCATTAAATTAGAATCAATTAATTTCAGCTATAATTCGGCAACACTTAATTTCAGCTAATTCCTATCTATGATTTCGCGATAATTATCTAATTTACTTTGCCAAACAAAACCGGAAGCTATTTTATGATTGTATTATAAATAACTTTTTATTTGACTAATTATTGTAACTTTTTATTTTAAGGTAAAATGATTTATTTAATTTTTTTATATAAGTAATTTAATTATATGAAAAATAATTGATTTATTACTAATTATACGTGGAAAATGAATTTTGAGTGTATTTCTATGTCCACTTATTTTCACGCCAATGGACAGTGGACGCGGTTGCAGAATCTTAAGTGCTCTCTAAGTATAAGCGATCGTCATTTCCTGCCATCGTGTGCCGGCGCGATTAAAACTTGGATCACTTCACGCACTCTGTCGCGAAATGAAAGAGGGTACCAATATCAGGATGAATGTGGTTCTTTAAATTCCATTCGTTGCGCGCCGTCTTATCTTCAATTCGATTACAGCCGCGATCGAACGATACCATTGAGTAAGATTGCTTTTTTTTATGGGGCGATATAACATTCATGTTCTCGCCAATTATTGCTCAATCTTTATCGAGTTTATTAATTTTATCGAGAAAGATAAAGAGCAAGAATTTACAAAAATCGCTTGTAGCAATATTTTCTGTTTCAATATTTTCAAATTATTAAAAAAGAATGCTTCAAATTATTAAAGAATGTAATTATCTTTCTATTACTAAAATAATATAACTTGTTCAAAAATATTTAGTTTAAATGGGACAATATTCTTTGAAAATTGAAAGGAGAAACGGTAGAAAAAATTGATAGGTATTTTCCAGTTTTCTGTTAGTTCAAATATAAGTGATGGAAGTCTAACAATAAGTCTAAAGAGCTTTTCCGGAAACTACGAGAGTGCTTCGAGCGAACTCCGATCGATACCCCGAAGACGATGAGTCATAACACTTGACTTGTTCGCGGTTTAATTGATAATCGTCTGTTGTTTTTATGCGATATAAACCGGATTTACAGTTAATTTCCGGACATCGCGAAGAGATAAATTATTCTTATGTTATTGACACTATAGCGCTTCACACACATTCTGTTGAATAAATCACTTTTCTATTCACGCTTTTAAAGATTGATACTGATTAACTGTTCGCATCTTATTGTGCTGAATTTAATCAGTGTATCAAAAACGATTATGAATTTATAATTATTTCATCAATTCATTCGTTATAAAATTGTAATATTAAAATTGTAATATTAAAATTGTAATATTTAATTATTGATATTAATTTTTTTATTTTGATAATCCATTTTTATAAAACACTTTTCTAAAACGGTTCCTTTTATTAAAGTCAAAAATAGGAAAAATAATTTATATATAATATTTGTTACAGAATTCATTATTTCCAAAAATCGCTTGATATGTATAGAAATAATAAAAACACAGGAACATGAAACGCAGGGTGCTTTGCGTAAACAACTTTATAAATTCGAATCTTGTAATAATAACAAAGACGTTATGACTTTTCTATTAGATCATCTTCAATATTTAAAATTAAAATTAAACTTAACGTCAAATTTAACAAATATTAGGTGTAG
>NW_012130068.1:5492389-5504318 GCF_000143395.1 Atta cephalotes | reverse complement strand
AAATTTCATGCAAAAATAATGGATTTCTTTTTTACTACACCTAATATATGACTACAATATATAATTATCGCTTACATATCGTGTATAATGTTTAATATTTAAAATACATGAGATTTTTTAAATGAATTAATAAAATAAAAATCTCTTTTTTTTCTCTTCTTTGATGGTCTGCTAAGGAAAAATTGACTCCATTAAAATACATTCAAATATTTCAACTAATGTCAAATTAAACAAATACGTGATTGTATCACTTACATATCACACTAGCATGTACAAAAATATTTGATATTTAAAAAACATGAGGTTTATTAAATTAATAATCAAATAAAAATCTCTTCTTTGATAATCGGTTAATAGGAAAAATTAACTTCATTAAAAAATATATCCAAGTATTCCAATATGCTTTATGAAAATTCTTTTCATACATTTGAAAATGTATAGAGATTAAAAAGACATTTTTCTAGAGTTATCGACCTACCTTCGCACCGATCTGGTTGCCGCATTGTCCAGCCTGTAGATGCACGATTTCCCTCATCCTGCTTTTCTTTCAAAAAAAACGATACGCTATGAAAGGAAACAGCTGATTTCGTCTCCTGGACTTGTCGAAACGCCTTTATCCTGCCGTGGGTCGATCCGTGGAATCCGTGCGTGCGCGTTCGACGTGTCGAAACGAAGTGCGGTGTGTATGCGGCCGAGTGCAACCGAACCGAGGAATGCAGCTAGTCGTCGCGAGTCGAGTCTGAGAATGAACAACGAGCGGTACTCGTGACGAGGGAAACGTTCGTGTCGGCGTTCTGAGTTCCACTCTTCCGAGACGAAGCTACACTCGACGATGAGATTGAGCCTCGAAGGAGCGGGGAGGAATTCGTCGTTGTGACGGAGAAAAAAGGGGAGAAAGAAAAGAGAAAGAACGGACGTATCCGTAGCGCGAAAAGGAGGGATAAACGAGGGGGGGAGGGGGGTTGTGCTTCTTACATCGCGAAGGGGTACATCCCCCCGAAAAGGGACGCGTGCGAACAAATCTGTAGCCCTCGAATACCATTTCCAGTTCGGTTTGTCTCTTCTCGCCGAATGCATTTCGCAGTTCTTCTGATCATTCAAGCGAATAGTCGTTTTTCTTTTTATTGGCAGCGTTTATTCTTCAGCGTTTTCAAACTGCGAAATTAAGTCTTCGAATAATAATGCGGTATTAATCACCATTGCAAATTAATTCCCGGAAGCTGCAGGCTAATTATGACTTGCGTGCAAAATATTGTTCAATGCGTCACGACGCGCGACGGTACGATTATTTTTTATATCGGATTACCTTGAGCTCATTCACCGGAACCGTAACAGGAGGACTCTTTTTTTTTTGGAAAGTACTTCCTCCTAGTTGAATGCAGGCGAAGGTATCACGTTTAACGGAAGCGTTTCGGTCACATGAATTCTAGGGCAATACACATGCGGGTTTGTTAGTATCTATAATTATCACGCATGCAAACGTCAAGATGTAATAAATAAAATATAAGATTAGCGTAGTTTAATTATATTAATTTTACAGTTTAATCACTTAATCGGACCTCTTTAGATAATTATGTGTACAGCTAGCTAAATTAAAATCATTCAATTGTTAGCATACATTAATTTCAATTATTTCGCAACTTAAAACATTTTTTTACATGCGTCTTGTTGTAAATTTCGTGCATTTTCTACAAATATAATACAATAATTAATAGAATTATTTAAATGGAAATTTGTAAATAATAACATTTGACATTCTTTCACATGAGACAGTCTGATGAGAAAGAATGCGTACTTAAATCGTAATGGCTAATCATTTCAAATTACAACATATAATTGACTGTAACGCACAGAACGGATCCATTTTCTCTGCCGCGTATCGCAAGTTTTAAAGCAGGATGTCGCTCTTAAAAAGATTCTAAAAGTACACGGACGGAGCAAAATGTTGGGGATTTTATCTCGTTGAGTCACTCTTTAAAGCGGCCCTCTCCACTTTCCACCGTCCTCGTCGAAGACGGTGATAATCGAGAGAGTCGTCGCGTTCCATCTCCAGCTGCGTGCCGAGCTCCTTCGCGATCTTTCCCCGACGTTCGTGAGACGCCTCCGTCTATTATTGTAACGTCTGTCCCCAGCTCCCGTTAACATCCACGTCGTCGCGACGACGTACATGATTATTCGTGTGATATTCAGAAGAGAGAAAAAAGCGAAGCAATTGCAATGGCTTTTATTAAACAATAAATGAATCTTGCGACTAGATTATTATATTTTGCACGTAAACGCAATAATCTGCTCCTACGTGAATACACAATGGCTGCGTTCCAGCAGAAAAAGCAACTTTAATATAATTGGCCTCGGATTTACATAAAGCAATTATATTAAAGAATTTTACAACAGTTGCAAAATTGCATTTTCTGATAAATGTAATCAATGTAAATTACATAGATTATAATATGTTTCACATGTCATTTATGTAAATAATCTATAGATTATCGAAGATAGATTTATTATTCTTTATTGTTATTTATTTAGATTCTTTATCGTTGCACTGAACTACATTAAACTTCTGTTCTCACTTATATATGTTTTATTTATTAATATTAAAGTCAAATATATTAACAATAACCATACAATCTAATTACTTTTTTTTATATTGTATTATCCAATTTAAAACACATATTTTACATTACTTGTATTGTCTACGTAAAAAGATTCGTGTAATTTAATGTAAACAACACATAAATATTCCATATAAACATAATCTTGAAATATGTGGCATAATCCAATTTACGGCCGATTCTCTATCACATTACAAATTAGGAACTAATCTACAATGTGCTCTTTGCTTTCTATTTCTCTTTATATTTATTTTTTTCCTTTTTATCTTCTATCTTGTTTCTTTGTTTTTTGTCGCCTGAGACAAAAGATAAATTTCAAAAGAGACAAATATGTGACAAAAAAATACTTTCGATAAAAGGGTCACGAAGAAAGAAAAAGATGTATAAAAAAGCAAAAAAACAAAAAACGAAGAATATATAGATTGGTCTTAAAACTAAATAAACTGCGAGACAATCTTTACATTTGCGCGTACACGTGCATTAGTTTCCGATATTTTTAAGAGATCACTTTTTTAAAGGATGACTTTTTAAGGAATACTTCAAAGATTAAGAGGATCGAAGATTAAACCTGCATTTATCTAAAATATTTCTATTTAGAAGTTTCCTTGATGGAACAATTTTTTACAAACAACATTTCTAGATGAAATTTAATTAACTTTCGAGAAAAGAGCATGCAAGAGTCGGTATTTGGTACAGTAGAGACAGGAAATGATGCTTACCTCTCATTTCTTAATGAGCTAGGCACGTACGAAGCGTACTTCGTCATTGCGTGCGACGCCTGGCGATGGATCGAATTTGTAAGACGAGACGATCAACATACAGCGAGACATGCGATGAGTCACGTTGTCTTCATTAAAGTCGATGTCTGCGTTTTATCAAACGACTAAAATCAAATTCGATAACCTTTTCATATAAAATTTGGTGAAATTTATGAGAATTCTAGTGGAGATAACCGAAGTTCTAATTGATACAATATTTCTGGTAAAATCTACTAGAATTCGCATTTTTACCAGAATAATTATATTCTAGTTATCCAGAAAATTCTAGTTATCCAGAAAATTCTGATTCATTCTTTTTGTACTAGAATTACTATTTAATTCGATCAGTCCATTTATCTCTGCATATATCAATTATAATAACATAGCAAAATCTGGCTAGCTAATTCAAGAATAATTCTAAGACATTTCATTATAAAAATCCTGGTTTTTCCAAAATGTATTTATCGATTAATTTTCATTATTTAAGTAATTTTTATCGCATAATATTGTGCTTTGTATTCAAATTAGGACACTTTGTGTGACGAATAAATTAAAACGCTAACAATATTATTTATAAATGCTTTATAAATAATATTAAACCGTCATATCAATAATATTATACCGTCAGGATAAACGATTTTTCTATTTTAGACATTAAATTAAAAAAATTTTCTATTAACAACTTATTTCATCTTTAAGGAAAGACTTATATACTCAAATACAATTTTTTAAATTATTTCTTTCTTTAATTATCTGATTTTTTTAGAAAGAATAAATTCCAGGGTAGCCCTGAAATTTCAGGGATTTTCTAGAAATTTTCCATAATACATTAAATTTTATAGTATAATTCTAGAATCTAAGGATATTCAAGAACTGCTGAACATCATGAATATATTCTGATATAATATATTCTGATATGAATATATTTTAATAAAATTTATTTTAAAACATTATAAGAAATATAATAAGATAGTATAATATTATAAGAAATATAATAATGTTAGAAATAATAAAAGGATCAAAAACGCGCAAAAGATTGAAATATACAAATAAAATAATTTATTTAATAAATAATGTATTGAAAAAATTTAGAATTATATTATAGATAATGAGAAAAACAAAAATATAAAATAATATATAATTTTAATTCATATTAAGCAATTATTTATATAAATATATATCTATGTTTTATTAAAATATAATTATAAATTTTAAGTTCTCCTTTGGACGTTGTTGCAGAGCGCAAGTGAAAAATCACGAGACAATCATAAAATGAACTGATCGTAAAATGATGGGATTAATTTGAAGGAACCGAAGATCGTGGGAGAATGTCACGCAGGCTACGGAGGCGGTGGTCAATTGTGCAAAATTAAAGGAACGAGATAAGGCAGGCAATAATCTTAGTAGGGGTGATAGGGGGCGCAACCGGAAGTGCAGGGTCGCAACGCGGTCGCGGTTATTTCCGACTTGAGCACAGCTTGAGTCGAGTTTCTCGCATGCCGACCGACCGTCGCGGAGGAAAATTTAACAATGTGTTTCAACTTCCCGTGCATTCGGTCCGTGAAACACGTATCAATCTCAGCATGAGGCCGAAACGCGCTGATTCCGTCGGCTTAACTGTATCTCTATTAATCCGTTAGCTCTACACGAGCTAAAGCGATGTACTCGACACATTCTTTCATTACCGCAGTATGAATGCAAATTTAAGCATTTTGCGTTCTGTAAAATAAAATTATTAGAATATTTCACGATTGCTAAAAGTGGCACATAATTTATTGAACTTTGTGAAGTATAAGATATGCATATATTTTACACAAATTAATTTTACAAGTCATAATTAAATCGTTATTTCCTGACAATGATCATTGTTCAGAGAGCAATAAAATATATAAATTACTAACTCTTCTTTTGTATCCTCAAAAATAATTATCGCATCTTAAAATTAACAAACAGTAAATAAGTACGAGCATCTAATAATCTGTAACTTCTGTCGGTAAAACGTGATCGTACTTTCCACTTGCTGATAATTAAGTAATTACGCAGTTTAAATTATATGTAATGTTTAAAAATTATAAAATCATGTCGCTTAATTGATAAAAATATAGATGTCTCTAGGATACAAAGATAAATTAGCAAGGGCTATGGTATATAAAAGAAACTGAAGAGAGTACTGGCGTCGTTTATAGTCTGTAATATCGACGAAACATGTATTTTCTATTTTCTTCTTTTTTTTCCTTTATGCAAAATAAAAATCCTTTTTTAGAATAGAAGAATGCAAAAAGCTGTAGGAAATTATAAACATCGCTTTCTGCACTTGTATGAAAAATCAAAAAATATAAATTAATTTCCTGTTACTATGTAGATTATACTTTATTATACTTCATATAATAAAAACAATTCTAAATGTACATCTAAATAAAAAATAGTTTCCCCCATTTGAATAATGCATAAAAGAATATGAGACCTTCAAATTATGATTTTGAAGCTTACAAGAGAAGCAAATGGAAGCCCGTCAATTTTTCAATATTTTATTTAATGTTTTATTATTTGATGTGCATGTTTTAAAACAAATGCCAATTCTGTGCCATTTTTAATGATAGAAAATACACAATTTTGTGAACAAACAATTTAATAAATGTTGAGTCAAACTCAAATATTACATCTTATTTTCGTCAACCTAAATTTTAAGTCTTTCTTATAATTACAACGCTTGTATATTTATTTAAAACTGAATTTTTTTGTAATAGTATATTATTTCGTAAATTATTTAACTTTTATATATTAGATTAACTGAATATCTAATCAATACTCTCAACGTATATTTCATGAATTTTTATTCACATCTATTTAATCATAGTATAAAACTGCGTATGTATGACAACAGACGAATATAAATATATACGAAGTCTCCGAAAATACAAAACTCAATATACTAGGATCTTAATAATCAGGGATTATTGCGAGTGACGACAGATTCATATGATAATAATTTATTCAAATATGTAGCGTCCGCTCAGAGCGGTAGTACAGTGGATGATGGTAGGGGCGCGCGAAAATTAGTAATCGAGAAAGTAATGAATCTTGTAGAATGATACATTTAAAAATAAAGAATCATTCTTCGAATTATCACACTAAGTGCGATATCGACGGGGAGCAACAAAAAGCGCGCGCGCGCTCCGCAAAAGATCGAAACAAAAGTCCATAAAAAAGATACAAAAGGAGAGATAACGAGTTAAGAAGCATGGGTGAAGGGTGTATTGCGTTATCGCTCGGTCGAGAAAGAGATAGAGAGAGAGAGAGAGAGAGAGAATAGGTAGAGGGCGATAGAATGTCGCTTCCGCCGCGAAATATTTTATTTTAATTTTCGTCGACTTCGGCTTCCTGCTCCTCGTCGAATTCTGCGTCTTCGTCTGCGGTAGCTTCCTGGTACTGCTGGTACTCGGACACCAAGTCGTTCATGTTAGATTCGGCTTCAGTGAACTCCATCTCATCCATACCCTCGCCAGTATACCAGTGAAGGAAAGCCTTCCTCCTGAACATAGCAGTGAACTGTTCGGAGATGCGCTTGAACAGTTCCTGGATGGCGGTGGAATTGCCAATGAACGTGGCGGACATCTTAAGACCGCGCGGCGGAATATCGCACACAGCGGTCTTTACATTGTTCGGTATCCATTCGACGAAGTACGAGCTATTCTTGTTCTGAATGTTGAGCATCTGCTCGTCGACCTCCTTCATCGACATTCTACCGCGGAAGATGGCAGCGACTGTGAGGTACCTGCCGTGCCTGGGATCGCACGCCGCCATCATATTCTTGGCATCAAACATTTGTTGGGTGAGTTCCGGTACAGAGAGAGCTCTGTATTGTTGACTACCGCGAGATGTGAGAGGTGCAAATCCGGGCATGAAGAAGTGAAGACGAGGGAAGGGCACCATGTTTACGGCAAGTTTCCTAAGATCGGCATTTAATTGACCGGGGAACCTCAGACAGGTCGTAACACCGGACATCGTGAGGGAGACGAGATGATTTAGGTCACCATACGTTGGTGTAGATAGTTTCAGGGTGCGGAAGCAAATATCGTAAAGGGCCTCGTTGTCGATACAGTAAGTCTCATCGGTGTTCTCGACAAGTTGATGTACAGAAAGAGTGGCGTTATACGGCTCGACGACTGTGTCGGACACCTTGGGCGACGGCACAACGGAATACGTGTTCATGATTCTGTCGGGGTATTCCTCACGAATTTTGGAAATAAGCAGGGTACCCATACCGGAGCCGGTACCACCGCCCAAAGAGTGCGTAAGCTGGAATCCCTGCAAGCAGTCGCAGCTCTCGGCCTCTTTTCTTACAACATCGAGGACAGAATCCACCAACTCGGCGCCTTCGGTGTAATGACCTTTGGCCCAGTTATTACCAGCGCCGCTCTGACCGAATACAAAGTTGTCCGGTCTGAAGATCTGGCCAAATGGTCCCGAACGTACGGAATCCATAGTGCCGGGTTCCAGATCGACGAGGATGGCACGCGGTACGTATTTACCGCCAGACGCCTCATTGTAATAGACGTTAATTCTTTCCAACTGGAGATCAGAGTCACCGTGGTAGGTGCCAGTCGGGTCAATGCCATGCTCGTCACTTATGATTTCCCAAAACTGTAACACACAAAAATCACCTCGTAAGAATATTTCCATTAAAAAAGGAGTTTTATATCTTAATATATTAAGTTTTATTTTAATAAATTATATATTAAATTATTAAAAAGATTATCATGAGAAGGAAATAAGAATGAGTTGCGTATTTTAAGCAAGTGTTGTCTATACCGGAACGAATCGGCTGCCACAAAAATTAGATACGCCTTTTGAATCACGCATCATCCACGCGTAGGAAGGAAGTTTCGCCCACGGGCTTTCTCCCCGCAATTATTCTCGTATCCGTTTTCCAGTCTTTCATTGTACTGAGCGCAAACGGAGCTGACGTTCAACGACCTCGCGCGTGGCGAATAGCTCGCGTGTAATTAATCATAATATCCCAAGGCTTCTACGAATTGAATTACGTTTCTCTTTTTTTCCCCTTTTGCATGTTTTCAGTGCAAGCCTACTTCTCGATGGAGTAACCGAATCGCCCGAGCGATAATCGAGACTAATTATCGTAAGCGCGGTTACGCTCCTGTCTCGGAGCGACCAGTCGATCGGCCTATCGAAGCGCATCGCAATGTAACGAGTACAACGATGCTTCAGCGATGGACCGTTGCCACGTAATCTCCCGGAAGCGCTTGTTTCACTATGGTAATCATAATCGGTGCTCCAAACTAAAATGTCAAATCGCTCTAAACTTTCAATTTAGCAAAGATATAGCATAATTTTCAAATTGTATACTTATGCACCCATTATATGAGCAATAGCATGAATAGATCGCGAAAAAATTTGCTGAGAAGTATCATAATTTAATGCAGGTACACATAATTAATATTAAGTATCATAATTTAATGCAGGTACACATAATTAATATTAATGAATCAAATTAATTTCTGATTAACCTGTATACAAAAAAGATAGTTTGAACGATCTCCCCCTCTTCCATAAGTCAGAATATGACTGGGTGTGTCTGATGTAATCTTATTTGCAAACAAAAGGGGAAGTTAAATAAAATCTGCGGTCCATGCTGCATCTCTATTCCATCTTAGAAACGCGGTTCAAAGACCCACGGCGTACTATTTCTGGAGATCAACGTGCAAGAGATGCGTGTGTATTTTCAAGTACAAAGGCATGCAAGTAGGTAGAACAGTTAAGTGGACGTAATTAATCGTCCTCAATCATCTTATCGTGAGTCCAGAATATCGCGCGACTTTACGTCAGAGTGTGGCAAGGTACCAAATTATACGTTACTCGGCAAATTATTAGTTTCCTGACATTTCACAACTAAGACGTTTCACTGCGGAAATCCGCTGTCTTCAATTTGTTCGTGGTACCAATTTTATGGTAAATTCGCAAAACAAAAACGATTCCATCTGCCACTGACCATGTACTTGTAACTATCCATTAATTATGAAATGAAAACCATAATTAAAAAAATATCTTGTCAGAATTATGCTTGAAAACAAAACCAATTTAGTTTCTATTTCATATTTCCTCAGTAACTACTTAAAAAGTTATTAAAAAGTTATATACAGTCAATAATTACAAGCAGATAAAATCGAAGGTAAATAAAAATACTACAGATAATTTTATCTGCACAATGTTGCAATTTTCACCAAGTCAAATGTTGTTTTGATGGAATCGTTTTCCGTTGGTAAAAAGCTCCATCATTGAATAATCTCTGATGAAATGAAGTCCATATACAACCTACTTGAAAGTCATTAAGCAAAAACCTGATCCGCCTACCGTTCAATACATACATCCCACATGAAGATGATGGGTGCATTAAGCAGTGACCATATATGATCATCGTTCGAAAGCTAAGATCACCCAACCCTATCTGTCCCCACCCTACCATCTCCACCTTCTTGTCCAGCCTGGTCGCAATGTACATATTACAGTCAGATATGAGTCATCAATGTCACCGCTATATATAGAGATGATTGTAGAACGACAGTACGATCAGCAATGATCGCCCGGTTATGCACCGCAATGATATGTTTGTCCATTTATGTTTTCAATTTGTTCCATTTTTCTCGAATCAATTCTCGCGCTTAGAACTCATAATCTTCGCATCACCGACAACTGGCGACAGACGTAGGCTATCATTGCTAAACCGGAAACAGCGTAAAAGATCGTACCGTTATTCTAAATGCATACATGCCACGCGCACGATGCTGCATTACGGATTGCATAACCACCGAGCGGATACGTGATGCAGCAATTGGTCCACGAGCGATCCCGAGGGTCTCACTGACTTTAATGAATTGTCGCTTACGGTAGATGGATGAGAGATGTAGAAGAGGAAGAATTAATTCGACAACAGCTGTCTATTTAGACTGTATAGGAATGTGATATGTACACCGAACAATTTTGCTAAAATATCTCAAAATTTAACTAAAAATTTGAAATAAATTCTATTGGATTACAAAAATAATTATGTAAGAAATTCAAGCATGATGAATAATGCTGTAAAAAATTATGTTCTAATTTGAGAGTCCTACTATAATTAGCCCTTATAAATTTGATAAGCCAACAAAATTATTTTTAGATCTAAATTTTAAGGTATTTCAACATAAACGTTCTTATATACATCGAAGTGTTAATTCAATAAATATATACACTATAATACACTATAATAGATTGACTAGTAAGTATATATTATGAAAGTTAATATTTCGACTATAATATGTATGTGTATATGTATATATATATATATATATATATATATATATATATATAGTCATAAAGTGTATTTTAGTAAATGTATACACTGATTACAGCAGACTTATATATAGTTACAACTATATATAATATTAACTACATAATCGAAATTAAAAAATGCTAAAAATAAAACAAGATCTTTAGAGAAGACTAATTATCTGTTCTAATAACTACTGTTTTTTGCAAACACTCAGCAAGTTTAAGGTTGGAAAATGTTATTTTGATTTCAAATATTATATCGATAAACGCCTTAAAATGCGATAAGGTAATCTGATTAATAAGAAATAAATAATATTAGAGAGAGTACTCCTATTTCTCGTTATGAACTGATTCTATCAGTTGGTCTTAACGGCACGAAATACGTGTATTATAGGAATATATTATACTACACTGAATAATAAAAACTTTGAAATAAACAGAGAAAACGAATTCCATCATGGATCCTAATTCATTTAATTTACGCGAATTGTTATGCGCATGTGGAAATATACTAATAATTAGAATTGATTACGCATCTCGTTTAAATGTAGATTTGGAGTATATTTTCTTTGTAATTAAGGTAATATAAAAATTATTAAATGAGAACATAAAACTAGCTCGCACTGACTAATACGTAACTTACTCATAAATACTTTATAATGAACCATCTCTCTCTTATAACATTAATAATAAAAAATATTACTAATATATATATATATATAATATATAATAATATATAATAATATATATGTTAATAATAAATATTAATAATAAATATTACTAATATATATTAATAATAAAAGATGTTACTAATATATATTTTAAAGTAGCAATATTAAACATTTTACATTCCATCTTACAGAATACTATACTGATAGATTGATTATCTTTCATAGAAGATATCAATTGGCGATTGGAGATATTATTAACGACTTCAATTATATTTATTTCACCATAAAATTTATTTCAATATTCTAAAATGTGAAAAAATTGAATCATAAAATAGTAATCGTCATTGAGTCGCGACAGTAGACAAAATCCAGCCTTGCGACCCGACACGATCGATACACCTGGCTATATCCAGAGAGAAAGAGAGAGAGAGAGAGAGAGAGAGAGAGAGAGAGAGAGAGGAGGCGGTCGTTGTCGGTCGAAGAGAGACGGTAACGGTACGGACGGACGAGGAGAAGAAGGNGAGAGATATCGTCGTTTCGTTTTCTTTAGGTTAGG
>NW_012130068.1:5477571-5492369 GCF_000143395.1 Atta cephalotes | reverse complement strand
AAAGTTAAGTATTACTCGGAAANAATANATATCCTAATTATATAGTATAGTAAAGTAAATAGAGATATAGAGANAATATGANACATAGTANGNNATANNAGAGAGAGAGAGAGGGAGCCGGTTGTGTCGGCAATGAGCGAAACGGTTCGAAACGGGCCGAAGTGATGCGAAGGAAAATGGCGAGAGGATATCGCTGGTTTCCTTTATTTGGGAACGCGTTGCTGTGCTACGCGAGACTCGATGTCCTTGGACTCGAAGGCGTTGTTGAATGAGCAGCATTCGTATAATGGATTATACAACAAGCTCGCGTAGTAGAAAGTAGCTCCTGCGTTATCATTTTCACAGTAATTTTGCCTTAATTTTCTTTAATTTTTTTTTCGGGGAGTACAAGCTTCTTTTCAAAGCATTTTATTTCAATAAACATCATTCTATTTTCTTCTGGCATATTTCACAGAAAATTTATAATATTTTCCAAATTGAAAACTTGGAGTAATAAAATGTTTAATATTTCATCAGTACGTAATATTTGATAGGTTTTACTTTTATTTTCTACAAAAATTTCTGAAATTAAAAGATACATCTTGTTTTGGAAAAGACTTTTAAAATTTATTTATTTTTTCTATCGCTTTACATACCCTTAGCAATAATTCGCTTATCAAATAAACTTTATCTCGAGTTCTGATAAGTTGAAAATTAAAAAAATGCAGAGTTAATCACGATAATAGTTACTCAAGAAAACATTTTCCGTTCAATCGATACGTTCTCATTATTAGGAGTCTGTTATAAAAAAAAGAGGATAAAAAACAGCCTTTGATGTTACGCTACCATGACGTCGGATCGATTGAGATAGACAGCTCGAGAAACGGACATTGACTTGGTGCAGCAGCCTTAAAAATTACGGAAGCATGACGACATTGATTAGCTTCTCTTCGATCTTTACCTACTCTCGTGCACTTTTTATCGTCGATTATTCTGATAAGATGATAACTTAACATTAGTATTAAAGATCGATCTACATTATAAATATTTGTGTCTTCTTACATAATCTTTACGTCAAAAATTTATATATAAAAATTTGAATATTATTTTTCTAGTTTCCATTCGTAGCAACATATTAAATATTTATCGTTTTTAATTTTCAAGTAAAAAGAAAAAAAATCATGCTAAACTAGTAATCAGAAAAAATGAAACTTCAGAAATTCAAACAAATCAAATTAAAATGGGGTTGTACACGGAAAGAACGATTTTGTTGAAGTATGAATTTAGCTAGATATGGATTTGAAAATAATTTTGTCGGAACATCAAAATATAATATAAGACGCTCAAATTGTGTGATTGCTAGAATATCGTTTTTGCAATATTGTCTAGTATGTTTGAAGTTATTACACACAAAAAAAAATCATTCTATGGATTACTCAATTTACTTTGTTCCTTTTAAATGACGATTATCTTTATAATAAATAGTTTCTTGAAAATCTCAAGATATATTTGTCATAAATTTTAGAAAAATTCATTATGTACTTAGACAAGAATTTTCTTTATTATAGAATATTATAAAATTAATCGAAAAAGCGACTCTAGCAATATAAGCGAATTTATTTTAATTTAATATAATCTTGATTGAAGTATTAAACTTACTAGAATAAGGATATATTTTGAATGAATTTGATTAAGTTATGTGATAAATTTGCGAATATATTTCGAAACATTTAAAACAAGTAATTATTACTTGTGTACGGTATATTTATTATATGTATTATTGTGTACATAATTATTTTAATAGTATAACAAAGTTATTTTCAGATTTGTATTTAGCCGAACTTTTAAATAGGTAAAATTGTTCAGTAAAATTGTTCTTTTCATGTAGAAGTTAGCGCATCAAATTAGTAATCAGAATCTTGAGTTTCTATCAACGCGATATTTTTCAAAGTTTAAAAAAAAAGAAAAAATAATACCGGAGAAAGATCGATAAGTCAGCAAGAGAAATGAGACAACAAAAAGAGAAGGCGCGTGCACATAGAACAAACGGAGACACCGATTTCGCACGATTAACAAATGTTAATCCAAGCGTGTCGATAACGCAGTGCCACGCGCTCGTCGGCTGTCCGTTAACGGCGCGTCGTATAAAAATTTTAAAATACACCCGCCATGCAACCGACGCTGGCGTGGCCGTTAAACGCGATCGTGACGCTGCGCGGCCAACGGACGCGGCGCAGGAATTTCATCTGCTTGAAGGAGCGTGCACACCGGAGCGCAATGTACAATTCTCACAAATCCTGGTGCCACCAGATGGAAAACCTGAAAGCTGAAGGCTTCGTAAAGATCGAATGCAATAACATTTTCTACAATCATGTGAAGTGAAGATTAGCTACGATCTTTCCCTTTTTTTAACACTTTTAGAAAATAACCGACACAAATATCGTTTTATCCTTCTTGGTATTCAATGAATAGCAAAGATAAAATAATATTTGCGTCGACTGTGTCTCCTAGGGTGTATTTAGATTTTCCACCTGAATGTTCAATATTATGTCAATTTCTAATTTTCAATGTCGATTAATTTTAATCTCGGAATAATTGGTTATCTTTTTCTAATTCTTAGAACTATATCCGTTTCTATCAATGCAGTTTAACTTTAATCTCGGTTCAACTAACTCTTTAATCTTTTTCTAGTTTTAAGAATAAGAAAAAGAGGTAAGTTGAACCGAGATTAAAGTTAATCTACAGAATTGATAGAAATGAACATTATATTCGATTTTTCATTATCTAGTTAATTTATAATTTAGATTTAACCTCACTTAATAATAATATTTTTCCAATTACGATCAACCATTAAACTAATAGTTTTGTAGTAACTTCAAAAATTATTCGTAGCAAAACCAGTTATTATAGTTATTATTATTATTAATTATTATTAGTTGTTATTAGTTATTATTATTAAATAATGTGTAAACATGTATAGAAAAATACAAATTTTATATTATTATCGGGTTAAACCTAACCACAAGTTAATCAGTAAATGAAAAACCAGACTTTAATGACAGTGTCGATATCGTTACATGAATATAAAAAGTGCATAATATAAGTGCGATAATATAATGATAACAAAGAGTTACAGACACACATTTAATCCTTGTCAATATTAAACATTGATAAAATATTTGTGTGGTAGGAATCTGAATACAATTCTTCTTTAATTTCTTTTTTAAAAAAAGCAGCCTATGATTTTTCAACGAAAATTCTGAATCAGTATACATTAATGCAATAAGGATTGAAATAGAATAAATAAATTTATTTCATTCCAACTTATACGCACAAGTAGACACAAAAGGAACACTTATTCATCTTGAAACGAGGTGAAAATTATAAAAGCAAGCGAATTTACTAGAATATTTATAATTCCATTCATTGATCAACATCTGACATTGCTGACTTTTGCAATTCTCGCATTTTAAGATACACAATCCATCTTCAATCCTTTCTTCGAAAAAGAACAGAGTACATATTATGGAATTATTCGAAACGGATTCCGATCAGAATTATTTCATTTTTCCTAAACAAAAAAAAACAACAGAAATGTAAGATATAATGGAATAATTTTGAATTAATTCGGAATAATTCTACATATACATATTCAGAAGGTCGCTTGGATATTTCTAAAACGAGAAAATTACAAAAGTGAATAAATTTACTTTGTTGATTAATAAATTTATAAATATTCTAATAAATTTCGCTCACTTTTGTAATTTTCATCTCATTTCAAGATGCATAATCAACTCCCTGCTAATCAACTCACATATCTCATCACGATCAATATTCATAAATTCGGTGTGAGTTCAACCTTTAGCATACGCCAGACTGAACGAGACGAAGAGAGGGGGAAGAGGAAAGATGGACGTACAAGAATGAAAGCTACGACACCGATTTTATTCACGATATAAAATCGAAGCTGCATTGAGAGAGAGAAAGAGAAAGAGAACATCCAGAACACGATTCATTTCTTATCACAAAAACAAAATGTCTCGCATATTTTTCACGTACATAGAGAGCAGCATTTGTAGACCGACAAAGTACTTATTATTACAAGACAGAAAAGCGGAGAATGTCAGGCGGAATGAAAAGCGAGGAGAAAGAGATGCGCGCGCAACCGGTCGATGCGGTGTTGGCCGTCACGAACGGCGATCTCTCTCTCTCATCACCGGGAAGAGAATAGAGATTCGCCACACCCAGTTTCGGGATCCGTCGGTCCTAGCCGAGTGGCAGATAAATTCGGCGACGGTCACCGACGACCAACTCCATTTATCCGCGAATTCTCTGCCTTCGTCGCGACGTACATGGAATATTTATCCACGGGGAGATAAACGGCCGAGAGAAGATGGCCGACGAGACGCGTTCGCACAGGAACGCGGTTGTACAAACTTGAAGAGAGAAAAAGATCGGAGGGGAAGGGAGGAGAAAAAACCGTTAGGCTCGCCGGCCGGCCGGCGAGCTCCTGTCGCCATGACAGGTCTTCGACCGCCGCGCGGGCGAGGCTGCCTCGTTTCCTCGTCGTATCAGCGTGTCGCCCAGCTAGCGACGGGGAAAATAAGCGCCGAGGCGCGTCCTCGTTTCCGCCGACGGTTGCTCTCCTCGGCCGCGATATCGAGCGGTGAGAAAAATGGCGCGGCCACGGCGACCGCTGATCCCGATCGAGAACGCCCTTGTTTCTTACGTATACGTATATCGCGTCGTGATTCGTCGCTTTTTCATTAATAATGGGTCTCGCAAAATTTCAGCGGAGTACCGTAAAGAACAATGAAACGTCGACTGTCTGGTGGTAGATACTTCGTGTCTATTTCTATCAATTTAGATTAGCTCTAATATCTCCGTTTAACTCTCACTTTGTACCTTTTCCAGTTCTAAGAATTGGAAAGAGATAAAGAGTGAACCGGAGATTAATCGAGACTGATGGAAGGGGTATTAGAAGACTCTAGAAAGACATTAGAAAGCTAGAAATTCGCGAACAAAGAACAAACGATGGTTCTCGTTCGAGAGAAGTGATCGATTTTTAGTCGGATTCTCAAAGTAGCCTACCTTTGCTCCAATTTGGTTACCGCACTGGCCGGCCTGGATGTGGACGATTTCCCTCATGTTGCTCTTGGAATTCGCCGACTTGTGATCTCTCGAGAAAGCGAGCCTTGAGTACCTTAATGCGGCGACTGACGGCGACTTATTTTTTTTTCTTTTACTATTGAACTGACTCAAGTACAGAGACCAACGCGTTGCGTGAGCCCGAAGACGAGTATGCGACGGTTGCGGTGTCCGTTACAGATTTTCAAGCTTCTACGGGGGCAGAGCGGAAGAAGAGTGGAGGGGGAGGAAACGAGAGCGCAGCGGCGCGCTGATTGGCGGAGCCGCCACTGCCTCGCAGTTGCGATGCGCGGACAGCGACGCATAGTGACGCGACGCAGCGTTGCCAACTGTACGCCGTTCACCGCTGCCGCATCTACTTCGTCAACTTCATGATCCGCGCACCATCACACACTGACGTTCACCGACAGACTGACACATCATTGAGGAACATGTAGCTTCGATTCCCCGCATTTTAAGAGGAACCATTGTTTGTATAATTTACACTTTTGCGTAATCTAAACGATTATTTCATTCCATTAGTTATGCGTAAATGAAAATGCTCTGAGTAAATTATAGGTTAGAAATCGATTTCGATATAAGGAAAGGTATGAGGAGTATTTAATGTATAATAAATGACACGAATATAGATATATTGTTGCTCTGCTAAGCTTAGATCTCACAGCATCCGGAATATCAAGGATCTTAAAGCCTATGTTACGTTACGTATTGAAAGTTTTGACCGTAATACGGCATCTAAATGATTATTTTATTGTATTAGTTGCGTGTATATGGAAAAGCTCTGAGTAAATCATAGATTAGAAATCGATTTTGATGAAAGAAAACCAATGGAATGGTGTGAGGATTAATGTAATAGATTATACGAATATTATTGCTTTGCTATGCTTAGTTAAACATAACAGCATTTGGAATATCAAGAATTCTAAAGCTCGTATATATATTTGAAGATTGAATTGAAAATTAAAATTCAGCTAATTAGAATGAAATGAATTAAAATTATCTGATAAATCAAATTCTAATCTCTAATTCGCAATCCTTATTCTCTAAGATGTGAGTTTAACCCAATTTCTCAATCGACGAGATGCATTTTATTGCGATTTCAATGTTAATTTAGTTTATTGATAAATTTATATACTTCCTTTGGAACAATTAAACGTAATAATACTTGAGATCCACTTCTATTTTTTTTTCTTATTGTTCGATAATAGACGTTTGCAATTTATTGAAACTGAAATTAAAATCGTAAAATACACACAAAATATTATTAGACATCAAAACCTCTTTTGATCGAACATAGTCTTATTTTATTTGTGTAGAAAATTTTCTAATTTATTCTAAAGAAAATTTCTTGAAAATAGAATAATGAATAGTCGATCGGAATTCTTTGCGATTATACACAATAGCCTTTATTCGTTATGTGTATTCTCTTTTTTAATTCACATACTTCAGCGAATTTTTAATTTTTAATCAGTTTGCAAAATCTTAAATTATGTATATATATTTCCACAATGATACAAATTGATTTTTTACATAATCCGGACTATTGTTTTATTCTATTGCGTGTAAATGAGAAAAATTTAGATAAATCATAAATTAGAAATTGATTTTAATAGAAAAAAGTTATTTAATGTGCTAAAAAGATACGAGGATTAATAATAACTTACTACGAAATCAGTATAATACATTCCTAATTCCAAAAATGTATAGATCAAAATTTATATTATACATATAAGATAAAAAATACTTATATAAAATCTGCAATAATTCAAAGTATTTTCAAATATCAAATGTGAATATGTAATCTACAATAATTCCGACTTACAAAATTTTGACAATTACGACGGCGTGATTTGTCCACAGCTCTGGGTCGCTAACTTAATTTAATAATTCGTCTCGACCGTTAATTTCAAATCTGCTTAATCGCTTGAGATGCCCCGAAAGGGCACCGATCCTGAATATAGGAAAAACTAGGTCTCGTGCAACGGAAAGGCCTTTCAATAAAAGACGTTAATTGTGTTGACGCTAGCATCGATAATGTGGAACATATTATACGAGATGCGAGAACTATCGTCTCCTAATTCTATTTGTATTGTGTTCAAAAAAATCAGAAAAATTTTTATTAAAACAAAAGAATTTTTAAAAGGAAAAAAATATGTATAGAACATGAAATAATCCTATCTTCGTATTCATATTCTTATTTTAAGAGTCTTAAGTAATGACTGCGTTCAGCAGAACAAAGCAGCTTTGCAATTGTTGTAAAATTTTTGAATATAATTGATTTTATACATTTAGATCAATTAAGGGCAAGACGAATTATATTAAAGAATTTTACAACAGTTGCAAAGCTGCTTTTCTACTGAACGCAGCCAATGTCTTAAGATACTAATACAACTCTGATTGGCTTATGACATCAGACTGTACTTAAGAAAAAATTTTATAATTTTTTTGTGTTAAATATAGGTATTTAATAAAATGAAATTAAGTATAAACAATAAGAATCTTTATTATCTTTAGGACGTACATGTGAAATATAAATATTAGGTGTAGTAAAAAGAAATCCATTAGTTTTCCATTCAATTTCATGCAAAAATAATGGATTTTTTTTACTACACCTAATATTTAATAAAAAATGAAATAGAATTTCATTGGTAGTTCTTATTAATTATACAATTTTATAATATAAAATTTTAATTAAAAGTTTTATAATTTCAGAAAAGCACGGCTGATAACTTTAATTATATTATCGACACTCGCATCAATTTAACTGATCTCGATCTTTAAATGTCTTCCTTATGATATGGATGGAAAATTTGTCAATGACTGCGTTCAGCAGAAAAAGCAGTTTTGTATAAATTAATCTAAATATATAAACTAATTATATTAGAGAATCGTATAATAACTGTTATTGTACAACATAAATGTATACATTTATGTTATTAATTGATCAATATATTGTTTATTTAGTTTATTGTTTTTTTAATACAATTTGATATTAATTTGATATTTGAATATATTTTACAAAGTAATATACAGAATTTATAATTAATCAAACATATTATAATTTTGATATTAAAAGGTAATATATAAATTATCTTATAAAAGATAATTTTCGCATTTGGCCAAAAGATGTGTAAGACATACAAAAACGTGTGTGAGATCATCGACCAAGAATTTCGAAGTTACCTAATAGGTTTTTATTTTAATCTATGATTAAAAAATATTTAACATAAAAAACTTGATATTTTTAAATGACAACTAATCATCATAATGACATTCTTCTAATATCATCTGATTCTGTGTTCTACCCAGATACCATATCTCTGAATATTCTATTTTCTTTTTTTGCCGTACAAGAAGTTTACAGTTAAAAGCGTTTCTCCAAGAGTCTTTACGAAATGTGGGTTCTTTGGCTCAAAGCAGTACCGTATTTGTCTATGGTTACGTGTTCGTGTGACATTACATTGCCTTAACGGCGGTCTTCCGTCTCGCTTCTACGTAAGATGCGTTGGCGCGTCATATATAACGCCTCCTCAAAAACACGTTAAATCCGGATCCTGCTAAGAAATTTTACATGAGACGAATATTTATATCCGTATGCGCCTTAAATAGCGCGAGTATCTGTTTGCGAGTAGTAGTAGAAAAGAACTCTATATTGTTCATGAACAGTTCTGATCTTTGTGACCCATATTACTCGATAAATACAAAAATGGAAGTAAGCTATAAAGACAAAATATATCAAATTGAAATTCGTGAAGTTTTTCAACGTTATTTTGCTTTGTTCTATCACACGTTTAAGCTATTTTTAGTTTTCTTTTATTATATCAGCTTTTTCATTTTATTTTATTATATTTTACATGTGTCTATAATATTTTATGTTTATATAAATTTGCATAACAATCTTGGCATAAAAGATTTCGTAAAAGATTTTGGTGTGCTGTTTAACTCTCGTATATATAAGGTTTACGTGCATTTAAATGGACAGTAATAATTCATTCATTAAAAACGATGAGTCAACCGTATACATGATTCTAATTATCCTGTTAGAACATGCACGTTACGAATAAAACATAGTTGTATGCATTAGTATACAGTATAAACAATGCGCAGAAGTAAAATAAAAGTATGCAAATTAAAATGCAATAAAATGCAAAAATTTCGAATTTTTTAACTGTTAAATTTTTTTCTTTTTAAAAATTATTTTTCTTATATACATAATGAAATTTTATCGAGCAAAAATAAATCTAAGTCTATCTAAAAATAAAACGTTATAAGTTTGCGAATCATCGCGTGCTTTTAATGCAGATAGAAACAAGCCATTTGGGAAATAAGATCGAAAATAAACCTTCAGCTCTCAGCATAGATAGAACACGTATAAAGTAGCACGATGTAGTGGTTAATTTCAGTAGGAATGACCCACTCCACCCTTATCCAGTAGACGCCTTAGACCCACTCCAATTATCCTCCCTTGTCGTAGAAGAAAGTCGATAAGTGACTCACGCCCGCGGCAACCTGACGGATTTAATTAATGAACAAGCAAAGTATTCTATGTGTATAACCATTACTGTCTCAAGCTTCCGTAATGTAATTAATCTTTTCACCATTCTGCTTGTACAGTAATCTCTTGTACATAAACCGACTTTGCAAAACATTATACATTCCACGATATTTATAAATATATTTGTATGCATTATACATGTAACATATAATTATACATCATTAGATGTATAATTATAACACTTCCACGTATCACACTTGATGTGAGAGACATCCTGGGAATGTCTTTATATAAGACGTTCTTTGGACATCTTTAAAACATTTTATAGTGTTTAACATGTTAAACTCACATCGATATTTTTAGAGTGAATAAATATGATGATCTATCTCTTTTATAAATGATAATCTATACATAATAAATTATATTTTATCGTTACGTTATTTATAGACTTTGTAAGTCTATATAACTATAAAATATAACTTCAGCAGAAAGGAACGTCAATGCTATTTTAATTATCTCGTGAACAGTATTCAGTTTAAAAATGACGTCACAGAAATCTGTAGTATCCATCGCGAAACATCAAATTATGTATGAACTCTGCACAGGCAAAATTAAATGTCTCGTACATTTCACAACGTCAACAAGTGTTATTGCAACGATAACGCGACAATGTCGTGTAAAAGCATCGAGTTCCTTCGAGTGATGCCAATCTATTACAGCGAGGAACAGGAGTTATCATGGCTGGGTCAAACGTCCTTATATCCAACGTGTGACATCGACGTTTTATGTTGTCCTCGCGATCGAGAGCGAGCGAGAAGTGATTGGCGACGGCGACGGCGATGGCGGCGATGATGACGACGGGGTGTAGCCGGTCCTGCCTTGCTCGTTACCTTGTATGGATCAACCTCGCGCACTATCGTCGTCTCGGAGAGGAAAGAATAAAAAAAATAAAAGGTCGCATACACGCACGATCGCACGCTCGGCTCGCACACACTTATGGCCTATGGTGGTTTCGCATAATAACGCAATTTCGCAGGCATCGATCGCAACTTATCTGATATTTTTTAAAATTATTATAATTAACTTTAAAATGTCGATATCGATTTAACACTCCAGTTATGAGATTCTCTAAACGTTGTATCGACAATTAGACAATTATTATCGTTAACTAGAGAGATAGTCAGAGAGAAGAGAACCGCGCTTTTTTCCAGAATTGTCCCATTGGTTGTCGCTGGTTAACAAGAGCGAAATCGATAAGACGTTTAGAGAATCCTGCTACTGGTGTAGATTTAATACCCATGCGATGTCTATATAAATGCGATAAATGTGATGTCTCGCCATGTTGGTATTAAACATCAACATGATGTGAATTTAAGACTTCTGGTATTTATATCATATTAATCATCATAATATGGATTTAACATCATGAATGTGTAGATTTAAAATCCATGTGTTAAATCCACACTATGTTATATTAATTTAACATCAACACAGTAAGAATTATATTGAAAAATAGCGGTGTGAATTCAACACCGCCATTTTTTTACAGTGTATTTATATACATGTGACACTATTATTGTACATCAAGTCTGCGATTCTACAATATTAAAAAATATGACTTGTATAAATACGCTGTAAAAAATAAAATGTTAATTTTAAGACATTTAGTAGATTTTCTGAGTATACAAAAATGTTAAAATTAACACAATAAAATGTTAATTTTACATTTTATGTTAATTTTAACATTTTTCCATGTTTCAGAAAATCCATTAAACATCTTTAAGTTAAAATTAACATTTTGTTTTTTACAGTGTATATAATTTATCCACTGTTAAATAATGCTAAATTATAAATGCCAATTTAAGCTATTTTTAATTGTTTCTATAGATCTCTATCGCTCTTGTAATAGAAATCTGTAGTGCTCGTTCGCGCGAAACGTCAAATTACATTGCATGATTCCTAACCGAAATGCCACCACGTATCTATCTTCTTCCCGCATAATACGGCCGCATCCGACATGCACGTGCGTCGATCATTCACGATGCTTCCGCGGAAATGTTTCCCGCACAGTGCGATGCCCTTAATTGATCGTTGATTAACGGTTTTAGAGAATGCGGAGGATGTGGAAACAAATATATGTGACGAGCAATAACTGGGAAATAGCTAAAAAGTATTCAAGAAAGAGTCAAGAGAAGAGAAAGTCAAGAGAAAGTCAAATTGACATTTTTCGACGTCATGAAAAAAGTCAAAATAATGATTTTTTTATTACAAAATTTGATTGTTTATTGACGTTAAGAATCAAAATAAAATTATTTTGATTTTTTTGTTAACTTTTGTGTATTCCTAGCTATGTGCATTTTTAAGGACTGCATACTGCAAATCATAGGACGATTAAGTTGTTAATTTAAATTATTTCGAAAAAAATCTATCATTTGCAACTTTGTATCGTTTAGGCGATGCGAAAAGATTTTGATTGCGATGCATCAGAGGCTTGACGTAAGTCGAAAAGCCTTTCGTCAATCTTACTATGAGAGATTGCATAATATCCGACTGAAGAACAATCCATGTGGATATACGCTCGGCTTAATACCCCCATGTCTATTGTCCTTCGTTGGCTTTGCTATTAAACAGCGGGTTCGCGAGCGTAAACGCCGGGTGACATCATGTTCACTTTAAAACTAGATTCGATCACGTTCTCGCGCGTTCAGAGGAAAAAGTAATGCTGGCGTCATTACATGGTTGCGATAATTAACGATCAATTTGTATCAAGTGAATATTTAATGTTGCTTCAGTCGCTTTAAATGCGCTGGAAATAACTCTCTCGATGCTTCAATGAAGAGCATCATTATATATGTTATGGAAAATATATGACATCATTGCGTGTTTAACGCTAAGCTTTGATATTCTTTAATCGAAATTAAAGAAATCATTCTCAAGTTGAAATAAATATAATTGAGTTTTATTTAATAAAAATATTTAGTTACCAATAACAACGACATTTTTAATGTTGTTATTCTTTTTTTTACGATAAATTAACTGATAAAATCTATGAAACTAAAGAAAAAAAGTGTAAAAAAAATAATAATTATGTAGATAATAAAAGATAATAATGTGGAACATAGAATTTTCATTCAATTTAATCTAGATTTACTGAAGATAATGATTACATAAAGTATTATTTTATCTCGTGCAAAATAGTAATTTGAAATACAGGATGACGGTTATTTGCATAAATATACCTTATAATGTCTTTTTTATGTCAATTGCGACATCTAGTTTTTCCCACGCGTGTAGACAAGACGTTTAATTTATTAGTATTTTTATTGTTATACTGCATTTATTACAAAGTTAAGCCTATTCTACAATAACCGTAGACATTGTAAGCAGTTGTAAGAATTGATCAGTCAAGTGCGGAATATGAGGAAAATATTCAATTATGATTGGTCGATTTTTACAACTACAACTATTCACAACTACGCTTACGGCTGTTATGGAATAGGTATTAAATGCAATGAATAATCTGATATGAAATAACGTCACTCTAAGTTTTTAAGGCGAATACAATTAATGCCAGTTTCTATCAATATAGAGTAACTTTAATCTCAGTTCAATTTACTTTTCATCTTTTTTTAAATCTTTAGAATTGTAAAAAGATGAAGAGTTAGTTTTAAATCGGGAATTCGGAATTAAAACTAATCTACATTGATAGAAACGGATATAAGTCCATTGATCTCCCTTAGAATCATGTTCAGATAGGCATTGTTAAATATGTTATGAAAGACAAACTCTTAAATTTTAATTAAACTCCTAATTTTAATTAAATTTTAATTTAACTAAACCGATCCAATCACGATTGTGTGGATTTAAGTATCCAAGACCCAAGTTATTAACTGCCAAACTCAGTAGATGCTTCTACGGCTGACCTTCAGTCTCTAATGTCAGACTTACAATTAGTCGATCGCGTTTGGTTATATGTGTTCGCATATGCCGAATTCGCACCTGGTAACAGACGAATCCGTACGCATGTCACAGCTCGTGGGGTGAACATGAATCATGATTATCGACCTTGATGGGTAGTAGATGCGTTTCTATCCTCCAATACGACTCTGCAGAATTTCCGTGAGCAAGGAATCGTGCGCGAAGCGCACCTCACGATGATGTAATTGCGACAAGGGGGTTGTTGCACGAAGCTACCCCCTGAGTCAGAAGCGGCGACCGTTGAGTCATCGTCAGAACGATCGATATCGTCTATATATATGAATACGCGCCAGGGCGTCGCATGCGGTTTCCATTTCTGCGGACGATATTGAAGCAGATATAAGTCAGTTTGTGACGATTATTTCTAGAACGATGGTCTTGTGGAATTTTCTTAATTATATACATCGAGAATAATATCGAGATAAGAATAAATTGTAGGGAAATGGCGAGGATATTTTTTAGAAATTTCTATAATTACGATAATTAAAGAGTTTAAGATATTAATTAAATTGTGAAAATTATAGATATGAAATTGACGTTTGGGAAAAATTATAGAATGAACGTGTTTACGAGTCTCTTTGATGGATTGTTTTAATAGAACTCTATATATATAAATAAAATTATTGACGATATATGGTACGATTGAAAGAAGCCCAAACTTGAACAGGCCATGCCTTGCCCCGCCTGGTATTTTATTGATCCTAAGAAGGTGAACGACAACCGATACGCCTAAATGCTTCCGTAAGCGTATATCCCTGTCCACTCGTTTCGTTACTGACGTAATCAAACAGTCGAGAATTAAATTAGGAGATACGTTACTATATGCCAAATATTAAGTTTCCAAAAGTTCTTGGATAATGTTAAATGAATGCACATTCGCGATATCATAAAGTTAATCATTATAAATAATAATTAGTAATTTTATCACAATAATTTAATTATAAGCAATGTATTACTCTAATTAATATAAAATGTATAGTAGGATATATAATTATTCCGTGTTATAATTTTGGATGTCATTCATACATGGAAAGAAAGATTTTACTGCAATGTCTAAAAATTTTACTATAAATACAGATTTGAAAATAATTTTATTGGATTATCAAAATAATTATTAGGTGTACAATTTTGCTTCCGCCGTTTTCCTATAGATTGCTTTAACGGTAAGTGGTCGAAATAAATAGATCATAGACGTCAT
>NW_012130068.1:5455910-5476880 GCF_000143395.1 Atta cephalotes | reverse complement strand
AAAAAAAACGGCGGAAGCAAAGTTGTACACCTAATACATACGACACTCAAATATGATGAGCAATGCAAAAGTTTTTATACATCTGGCCCTAAATATTTTAGCCATCAGCTCGATGGTCCAAAAAAATTATTTTCAGACCTGTATCTAGTTAAATTTTCAAATATTTTAATAAAACGTTCTCTTGTATATAAATTCATACACTACTAAAAGACACTTTCTTCTTCTTTTTCTTTTTCACCCTTAAATGAATATCTGAGTTTAAGAATCATAATAACCTGCCGTTTGTTGGACGTCAAAATTTAGACACTAGTAGAAGATAAGATCCTTTTTGGAGATAAGAAGAAGATATTTTTTCAAAACTGATACATGAATGGGCGTTGACCAAACTTTGTACAGTTCAGGGATGGCAGTAAAAGTCGTTTGTATCAGTCAGCTCTTTTTGTATATACAATAGGAAGAATCAAGTATAACGGAATGTTTTTGTGTCACTTGTTACAGTCCACGGCGAAATCGCGCGACTCGCCGCTGCTGCATTTCTGGAAACTCCATCTCGTTTATATTCAGACCAAGATTGACATACAGCTACTTTCTCGTGAGAAAAAAACGATACTCGGGTTCGAAAACGAACAGCAACATCCACATGGTCGCCATAAATGGTTTCATTTTCCATTTCGATCGTCTTAAGACAAAAGGTAGTGGATTTTTGTTGATCTGAATATTTATTAAAAGAGAAATAGCAAGATGTCACATTTAGGAACTTATCTACAATTAAAGTATAAATTAATCGTATTTTATACAGTAAATTGAATTATGTGTGATTAACACAAATAAGTGACATTATAAATGTCTCCAACTTATAACAAAGTCCATTATTTTGTTATACATACATATAATTATAGGAGTTAAAATTAGATTCTCTCAATTATTTCTCGCTTATTTTATTTCTCATTACAATTTATCTCTTGGATTTAATGTCGCAGTAATTATGTATTACGATCGTTATTCGATCGCTATTACATAATGCCTCGCGTCAGTACCATTTTGATGCCATTTAAAGTCAATAAAGGTACCCCACTTAATAAAGAAAGGATCGAGAGCCAGGAGTTGCGCTGAGAGTATTCGCTTAAAACGAGATGTGTGGGCCGTACAAGGAGATCTCGTTAGTCACTTTTGTACACTGCCACGTTGGTAGAATGCATCATGCGCGGGACAATCCAAATTCAGAATTATAGGAGGCTCGTAATTTGTTCTCGAAACCTTTAATATTGTCGAGAATCCTAATTGTAAGCTAAGAATTAACTTACAATTAGGAGTTAAATTTATAAATTAATTCTAAGCAGACTTGTAAGGTTCGTGTTTTCTTGTCTTACGAAAACTTGTTTTCGTAAGACTTGTAAGAAATAATGACAGTTATGTCTGGAATGCTTTATAACTTTGCAATATATAAACTTATGCAATATACAACTTTGCAATATCTTTACAGTTTTTGCTAGTTTTTGCTAGTCGTTAAGATTACGAGAATTCGTATTGATATATTTATAAATGATCGTACGTCTTATGGTACTCATAAAATTGCAACTTCATTGCAATCATAAATTCTTACAAATCTTACGAGAACAAATTACGAGCCTTACGATTCTACTTAGAATTAATCCACAAGTCAAAAATATAAATACAAATCAATATACGCACTCCGAAAGTATTTATGATTGTAAATTCCAAAATTATTTTATTATTTATTATTATTGAAATTATTGAATTATTGCAACGATTTGAATTATTGCAAAATATATTAGTTTACTGATATAAATTATTGGACATTAAAAGATACATTAAAATTGATATTTGTGACTCAATTGCTTCGCCCACGTGCGAGAGTATCACAAGATAACCCGAAATCCGAGCGATTAATTTATCGTGTATGTCTGAAGCTTAACAACTTTCATACGGTACTTACGGGAAACGAGACGGGGCTCAGTTTGTTTTATCGTTATGGTTCTTGAGATTAAAGACTATGCATAAGGTTTTCATAAGGCGTGGATCCCGATGCTCTTTTCCTCTTCCATTTCACGAAAGAGGCAGGGAGGAAGAAGCGAGGGAATTTGCGAAAGACAAAAAAAAAGGACAGAGGTTTACTTGATCGAAGAGCGAGAAACCTCTTGCCCATATTTGGCTACACCCGCATGCAGTTTATATTCCGCGTCTTTTTATTGCTTTCCCTCGATCGCCCGCACCTATATTGCGTCGGCGAGCCTGTCTGCGATTTATATATACTGCCTTTCGTAAATTTTTATCAGGACGGGATGACATGACCTCGTTGTTTTTCAAGACTGTCGCATAATCCGTGAATTATCTCATAACACAGAGATTGCAATTTGTTAAAAAAATACAAGCCTGTTTATTAGTTCACCGATCAGATATCAATCTGTGAGAAAAAAAATAATAAGAGCAGAGGTAGGCCGTTGTTCAATTTCCAAAAAATTCATTGCCAGCGCTAAAAATCTATAATTTTATATATATATTTTATGTGTAGACGTTCCTAAATGGCATTAAGTCCAAAGTTAGACATTAAAAATTTCAGATCTTACATCTTAAAGTAGCTTTAAAAATTGTAGATTTTTTCCTCAATTTGATGTAACTTCGTATTTAAAATAGATCTTACAAATTGTATGCTTGTCTCTTTTTCATTCTCTCAGGTTTTGTATGCACTCAAATATCATTCTTCATTCAGATTATCATATTTCTACCCTTTTATGTAAAATTTCTACTATTTTCACCTTTTTATGAAGTAACGCCTAAAAATTTCCCAATCCTGCTAAATTTCTGTAAGGTTACTTCTATCAATTTCCGAAATGGAAAGGAACAAGAGAAAATTGAACTTCGGATTATCTCTTCATCGAAATGATTGGCATGAAAAGCTCAAGACTCATATTTTCTATTTAGGTAATGGTACGCATTATTTCCAGTTTCGATATTGAATTAGGGATCCCCTATACAGCACTATTTGGAGTTGCATATTCTCAAGTAACACAACTCTAAGTCACGATAACATCAAAATGACATTAAAACGACATCATTTTGATGTTAACTTAGTTGTGTTACTTAGGTTGCTGTTTGATCAATCTCTGTTCAATATATGGTCGCGTTCGATCGTCAGATAAGTCGAACGACGAAAAAGCGCCATACGCGCTCGGCTCTCTTTGGATATAAAGACACTTGTATAATAAGTGGCACAAGACCGCTTTCTATCTATGTGCGAAGGATTTCTTGGTACATATCTCGAATACGGCACGCTGCAAGCGCCAGCAGAAGATCCATAGATTGATTAAGACTTGTCTTCTGGTATAACATAAAATAAATTAGAATAGACGTTATTTAAAGAATTATAAATTATCTTATTTTATATTTATTTATATTTGTTCTATAACTCCGATTACAAATAAAATTATACGTATTGAATAATTATATATGTAATTATTCAATGATGATTTAATTAACTGTCAATTGGATTGTCAGGAGCATAAGATATTAAAATGATTATAATATATTAAAAGTAAATTATTGTTTCATTAAATACTTTGTAAAAGCACATATAATTAAGATAACATCGATATATTTCTTCGTTATTGATATCATATATTTAGTTAAAATTAAATGCGGATGTATTACTATAAGCAGCACTTTGTGTTTAGAGAATATACAATTCAAGATTAAATGTATAATTCATCATCGAATAATTTGACACAGTTAATATACGATTTTACGCAGCATACATGTAAGAAAATAATAACTTTGTCTATGTTATGCAATAACTGAATCATTTAATATGATGCAGCATTTGTATGTGAATTTAAATAACTTAAATAACTAAATAGCATTTGCGTTATTTGAATATTTTTTCAATACTATATAATACTCGTGAATTCAAGTCTTTATATATACTTGAACTATTTTGAATTGATCGATATGTAAGTACGCTTGTTATTCAAACAGATATATGAAGGATGTATGTACAAATTATCCGATTTATATATAATGACGAATGTAAATTTCTACTTTCGATCAGATATGATTTACACAGGATGTTGAATCAAATCTGGAGAAGATAAAAAATGACCTGGTATAACAATTGTAAAGGAAATGACGAAATAAAGAGAGTTCATTAATATAATTTTAATAAAAAATCTTATTATAAAATGACATATTACAATATATAATAAAATGTCACCACACATGATATTACTATTATATATATATATATACAATTTATGTGCGTTTAAAAAATGTTTAGCTAAAATGTTTTTTATGTATAAAAATGTGAAACACATTCGGTTTATTAAACCGAAATGTCTCATATAAAGACGATATATTAAACTAGTAAAAAGAAAATGTTCAATAGACATTACAAACGTCTTATAAATGTTTTTATAATTTATTAAACAAAATTCATAATTTATTAAATATAGTTTTAAAAAAATATTTCAAATTTTAAAGGTTTATTTTTCATTTTGATTTCTAATAAATATGTTTGGTAAACGTATTTTGAAAGAATAATTTTGTTGAAGTATTATTTAGCTAAACAGATCTAAAAATAATTTTTTAGACCATCAAAATTATTGTACAGAACGTCCAAACTGAATATCCAAATTTTTTGCAGTCAATCATCATACTTGAGATTCCTATATAATTATTTTTATGGTACAAAAAACAAAAATATTTTCAGATTTATCTAGCTAAATTTCTAGATACATCAGCAAAATCATTTTTTTCCGTGTAATTGTAACGCTTAAAATATCTATATATATTGGGTTGTCCGGAAAGCTCGTGCCAATTTTGAAGGAAAATTGAAACGCAGAAGATTTTTAATTTCATTTATTAAATTTAAATCTTTTGCGACACGAACTTTCCGAACAACCCAATATTATAATAATTATCCTATTTTCGATTGACAAGGAAATTCGTAACTAAATTATTAAATTCTTCGGAATACCTTAAGTGAAGATTATGTGCGCCCTTTTCGAAAATATGTAGTCTGTAATATAAAAGAAATTAGTAAAAGAATAGTGTATACCTTGTTTGTTTCAAATCTGTAAAGATACAAACTTCGAGTTGGCAATATTTTGTTTCAGATACGTTGGATGTTCTGGCAGAACTATCGCGTCTTTGGTTCCGTGAATGATTAAAGTCGGGCATTTTATCTTCGGTAAAACCTGTTTGCACAGGTCACCGTTTTGTTTTTCGTATAATCTCAGCACAGCGTCTATCCAATCCGACCACATCTTTTGGAAATAATCCTCACCATAAATTTGTATCATAGGTGTTCTCATTTTTTCTGACCACTTGTTGATGTCTCTAATGCCTGGAAAGTAATATTTCATGAAGAATTACGCGAATAAAAGAAATGTTTAATGCACTTTCAATCATGCGATAGCAAAATGTTTCGCCTGTATCTGTAAAATTTAATTACAGATTTATTACTGTAAAAACTTTTGTGACTTTTTATGAATTCCAACAAATTTATGGATTTTCACAATTTTTTCAACTTTTAATGTTTTTTTATAAATAACAAAATTTCGACAAGTTATTGTTAAACGCTAAAAAAGAGCGTTTCTTCTGGCTAAACGATCGATATTCACATCAATTCTTACATTTACCGTCAGTTCTTACACCGAGAAAAAAAGTTATACTTGATTAAATTTTAGCGTTTAGTTTGTATAGTAATTATTTACAATTTAAATATTGATATACTTAAATATATACGTGAGTTATATCAACATTTATTGTTTGAATTAATAAATATTTGCTCTTCATTTAGTTTGCAAAACCAATATTTTTTGAAATAATAATTTTTTTTCAGTGTATACTTAAGTGCTGTCATAAGCTAATTATAGGTCAGTATTTATGATTGATTCTTATATTTGAGACCATCTTAAGTCTAATCATAAAATGTCATAAATCAGAAGATCAAATTAGAAGATTGTATTAGCATCTCAAAACATTACTTAAGATGACCTTAAGATAAAAACGAGCTATGAATATCAGTCTACGACATCACGAGCAGAGTGAAGTCATACTTTCGTATATTTTTATCTCATTCGGGTGTATGTATGCGTTTGCGCCAAAAACAACCATCCTGTAGACGCTGTCGGGATACGCCGAGGCCAGTAGAAGCGACGTGATGCCACCGTCACTCCAGCCGATCAGAGAAAATTTCGAATAGCCGAGAGTTTTCATTAAATTATAAGCCCACGTGGCATCGCGTTGATAAAAATCATTCGGGAACGTCCTGTCCGGTGGTCGCGACTTTCCATAACCAGGTGGATCCCATGCTACTATGGTTAGCTCATTCACATTCATATTCTCCATTTGTGGCTTAAAATCAGTCCATATTGACCCTGAAACATTTTGATTTGATATACTGCAAATTTTCGACGTCCTAGTGAATAAAATATTAGCAGCGTGTTAGCAGTTTGTCAACAAATTCGAGCAGAAGCAGATCGGTGTCAATTGTATTAAGCTTGTGTTCTGCTAGTGATGTAACAGCAGAAATCGAGTAAAATTTTTTGTTTTATGCTATTTATTTAAATGGCAGATTCTATTCGATTTCTGCAGTCAATCTATCATTCTGTTGGACATTTTATCGACGAAAATTTGTAAGCAAGCATTTTACAAAAGTATCTGTTTTTGATATATTTGACTATTTGGAATGCTTTCGTTAAATAAATTAATGACTCGGGAAAAAATGTTTTATATGTGTGTGTGTGTGTGTGTGTGTGTGTGTGTGTGTGTGTGTGTGTGTGTGTGTGTGTGTGTGTGTGTGTGTATAATTATATATAATTATACATAAAATATGTCAATCAATTTTTTATATAAGTATATATAATTTTATATAATTATTTATGAAACATTTTTCCTGGGGCATTTATTAATTTAGTACAAGATCATTTTACTTGAATTTATTCTTGACGTCACAAACATTATTAATTTATTTTACTATAATTAAGTCAATCAAGATTTAAAAAATCTAGCAAATCCTTGAACAGTCTCGTTAAATTATAAATAATTAAAAGCGACAATAATAACAAAAAAGTAGTTATATTGCAATAAATATTGTAAAAACGACAATTATAATTATTTGGTGGCAGAAAATTGTTCTGAAAATTTAACATCTTTTTTTTAATCATTAAAATCACAATGGAGGCAACGCTATCTTATTTTTCAACAAACAATTAAATACAATCCAGATTTATAGTCCGGTAGATGGCAGTAACAAAAATGTCGATAAGAATAAATATACAAACTATTATCTAATCAATGTATAAAATTCAATCTACATTTGCGTAGTTGTAAGAATTGATCAATCACACTTAAATACGAAGAGAATATCCGACTGTAATTAATGAATTGTTACAACTACGACCACTTAACAACTACGTTTACGCAATTGTAGATCAGACTTAAAAGATTATAATTGGAGAAATCGCATTACCTAAAGCTCCAGGCAACAGTAACACCGGATGATCCCCTGTGCCGACCCTAGCATAATTAATTTCCATATTGTTCACTTTCACCTTTTGTTCCTGTTAACAAAAATGTATATATTTTACTTAACGTATGATAGCTGAAAGACGGTCCATAAAATGGCAGATGAGAAAACAGAAAGTAGTGATTCTGCATTTCTATTTCTGCATTTTCTCTATACACACCTCCATCTCATGAGCTTTATTTGCAGTAGTTGACAGTTGCCGAGTATGCACGGCTAGATTTTCGTATTTTATTATTTTATGTAATACACTCACGAAGCGAGCATACATCGTGTTGAATATACATATGTCACTTTATGACTGAAGTCTTTAAATGAACTGCTAACAGCGCACATCGGTATCGTTATATATAGCATCATCGATTAAGAAGTGTAGCCTTTTGTTAGATAGCCGATACCGGATTAACGCGATAACACGTAAACGCGAAAATAGTAATATATATAAACATTATTCTTTTTAGTTTAGCTCATTATAGCCGTAAAACAAAATTATTTTTTTATCTATCTCTATCTCGTACTTATTTATGTATTTTCAAAAATATTAATTAACTCGCTTATATTATTTTTTTAGTTCAATATGAAACGATTAATATTGTAATATGATTGATTAAATTAATAACTAAAATAGTTATTTTGGTTACATAGCTAATATAATTAATTTCGATTATTTTTATTTAAATTATCTTATGTGCATTATGTAGATAAAATAAGGAAAAAGATAAAAATAAAATATAAATACATACATATATAATAAAAATTAATTCAAGCGCGATTAATATTCTTAAAAATAGATAAATGCAAGATAAAGAAATATTGAAACTATGATTAATATAACTGATTTCTTGTTTTACGATAATATTGATAAGTTTAATATTTCTAATGGCTCAAATATATACATCACATATATATCATCACACAATGACTAATTGTGAATAATTTGCATTTTTAGCATTTTACGATTCGCATTTTTATTACATTATTGCATCTGACTGAAATAATTAACTGAAACTATAATATAAACTGACCGCATTTTTTTTACCGTGAATACGTGCTGAAAGCATTTATTAAAGTACTTTGTTTTCTTTTTAGCTTTTATCTGTAATAATCGCATCTGCAATAATAGTTATATTTGTTATATTTGTTAATAAGATTCATGTTCTTATGTAATGATACTATTGTATGTCGTCAGCAAAAAAATAGTAAAATCTATTAATGACACGAAAAATATTTATCTTTTGTAAATATATATGTATCATTCTTCCACGTTTATTCCTATACATCGAACTAACAAAGTCGCAATTTTTAGAATTTGGAGAAACTTGGAGATTTCAACATGAAAATTTAAATTTACTCGGGAAAAGTAAAAATCGGGAAAGTAAAATAGAATGTTCAGAAAAATATAATAAACAAGGAGTTACATTAATTAAAGTTAATTAAAATTAAAGTTAATTAAAGTTACATTAATTAAAATTCTCAAAAACGCTATTCTATAAAAAATTTTTTAATTTTCGGAATTTGGACGCCAAAAAATTTATAATATCTTACTAGATAAATATTAATGAAATTAAAACATAATAAAAAATATATATCATGTGTATATTGTTATTAAATCATGTTTTGAGGAAATTGCAAATTAATTCTTAATGGTTATGATCATTAAAATATTTATTTTAGAACTATACAGTAATGGTAAAAATGGAAACAAACATCAAATATAGATGTAATGTACAGACGATGACGGTAATGATCGAAAAACCAACGCACATGTTTCTACATGATAAATAAATAAATGTAGTGCAATTGTCTTAATGTCGATGATTACATAAATTTATAATTGTTCTTACAAAAGTCTTCCTACAAAAATCTTGCGAGATATAAACTAAATACATATACATAATTCATGAAGAATTTTGTCATTGTCATTCTTTTGAAAGAAAAACAATCTAATTTAAACTCGATAGTGCTTAATAAATCTCGAAAAAAGTGCAGAAAGTTCCGATTAATTGTACACTTAATTATAATCCTACCACTCGTAAGAATAATAATATTAAATGATTCAAAATGAATTTATAGTCATGGCTTATCATGAATCTTGTTGATTACGATTGCTCTGTGTTCGATCGAGTGCCCTATGATATTCTTCCATCAGATACTTTTTGTATTTCGTCTGATTATTCCATAGCTCTGCTGCTTCAAGATTAAGTGGACTTTCGTTGTTAGGTTCTATGTAACAAAGTGTGAAACGAAGTAGTATCTCACATCAATATTGATTTGTATTACACTTTATTTATTACTTACCACCAAGAAGAGATTGTATGGAGAGTAAAATAGTACGGACGTCATACAGTGCGCTCCATTTGTCTTTTAATATATCTAGACAGATATTACCACCGGTATCTACATTTGGATGAAAGCAAGGTGTAGCAAAGCGTACTATGGGAGCACTATATGGATAGCTATGTGGAAATTCTAAGGTTAATTTGTAGGTGAGACCGGCGTATACCTGCAACACATAACATTTTCATTATACCTGCACTAGAGATTGAGATCAAATTAGAATGTAATCAATTCGGAAAAAAAAATATCAAGTTTAATGAACTTTATTTTGATTGATACAATTTTAATCCAATCTTAGTCATCTATTTCGTGACTCTTAACTGCAATGTAAATATTGTTATACTGTCATTGCACTGCTTTTTTTACATGGAAAAAACAATTTTGCTGAAGTATCTAAAAATTAGCCAGATCTGAAAATAATTCTGTTGAATCAAATAATTATGTAGAACGTTTAAAAGCATTTATAACATGTTGCTATAAAATGTTTTAACATTCTAGCAACCGTTTGAGCATCAACATAATTATTTTGATGGGCCAACCAAAATTATTTTTAGAATTATTTTCTGTATCTAATTAAATTTTTAAATATTTCAATTTTTCAAAATTTGTATATAACATCTACTCAATGATAATGTAACGACATCAAATGCTGTTGATACTCTCTAAAAACTTTTAGAATGAATCCTGTTCTGGAGTGAAATTTCTCTTAAAGATTTTTATTCTTTTTCAAAACTCTCAATTTTTATTCTTTATATAGAGTGAAATTTCACTCTAAAGAATTTAGAGAGTAAGGAAAAAGTCTTAAAGTCTTTTTTAGCTGAGCAGCTATTTTTTTATGTTTTTTTCTCTTTTTTCTCCAGCATGGAAAGAATTCTATTGGGCTTTCTACAATGATTACCTAAGCTTTAAGTTTTAAGCCATAAGAAATTGATCATCACAGTTGAATGTGAACAGAATAATCATTTATAATTGGTCAAAGACTTAAAGTTTTGGTAATGACTTATTGTAGAAAGTCATATCTTTAATATTTAGTCTGATACAAATTGTAGACTTTTTAGTTATATTAGAGGTAATAATGTTATTCAAAGTAGAGAGATTTTCCTACCGTATCTCTTGGTCCCGTGATAGTTCCGATCCATTTAAACAAATTTTCTCCCTCTGGAAAGGCAGATACTCCTTGTTCGGTGCTCATCATCAATACCATGAGTTCCTTCTGTAATCTAGACAATCAAGAAGTAAATTCAAATATTTCCACACAAGTAAACATTTCGATGAAACAAGTTATAGCTAATTACAACGAAGGAGAAAGATAGACTATTACAAAATCAAATATTGTAAAATATTCCCGATGAATCGCGCTTAATCAACAAATCAAAGTTCAGAGTCCACTAGGTTATGTGACTACAGTGAACAAAGCGATATCGATTATGCCGCTTGAATTCCTGAAATATTCGAAAAAATTTCAATGGTTGTGAACGGGACGATTTGAACGGTCAACTCGAAAGAAAACTCGCCAGTCAGCTCGTAATTCATATTAATAGACTTGATTCCGCATACCGTTTACTGACTGCATGATTGTCCTTCGGCAAGCTCTGTTTCTCTTCGGTTGCCTTGGTCGGCGTGTTTTGCATCGAGCTGAACGGATTCACGTTCTGTGCCATCCTGAGGCACCTTGGTGTCTTCCTGGGCGACGAATCAACGAGAAGTATCGTCTTCACAGAGCGAGGGTTCCAATCTCTTCGTCTCTCTTTCTCTCTCTCTCTCTCTCTCTCTCTGCGACTCTGACTTACTCGATTGACCGTCACAACAGCACGATGGAAATTTGAATGCTGCACGGCGCCCTATTATCCGGCTCGAAAACATCAGGTCGCAAAACAGCTGTTGCCGTCGGGCGGCGACGCGTCGCGCGGATTTTCCGATTCTTCCTCGTCTCACGTCTCCCGTCGCTCAACATTTCGTCGCGTGTCGTCTTCGGATCTGCAAACAAATGGAATTTTTAAATTGCATATAAGATTCACCTTCGGACTCGAGATATCGCGTTATTGTTGGTATTCAACCCTTTCGGTTGATCGATAACGTTGTTGCCGGCGTCGCCTAGCATTTGTTCTCGGAAGAGAACGCGAAGAGAGACTTGGAGATTTCGGCGAGACGGACAAGCTCGGCGTAGCGCGATTGCGATATATTGATCGACATCTTTTCTTTCTCGTCTTAACGTGATAATCAACGTGAAACACCAAGGGAGATAACATGGACGATCCGGACTTCCGCGACATGTAGTATCGGTCACCAGAGTGTAGGTTGCGTCGAGTACGATTGAACGAATTCGAACGACATTCTGCCCGAGCGATGGGATTGCTTGATGATGAGAGTAGATTCGTGGCCTGGTGATCCTAAGGTGGCGAAAGTATGGCAACGGCGCAGGGCACACCGGAGTCGGACACTGGAAGCTTTGAGTGTTTCAGAAACTACACAGCACCGGAGGTGTTTGTGCAAGGCCTGGCTGGCATCGTCGATCAGCAGGATGTCGAGTCTATGATACGTGCACAGAAACAGATGTAAGTTTCAATTCTTATTTTCTAGACTTGTTCGTTTTAAACGTTTCGTAAGGCTTAGTTTCACGACTCACAGTTAACTCTTAATCGAGGTTCAACTTATGTCTCATCTCTTTCCAATTCTAGCATTGGAAAGAGATCAGGAATAAGTTAAAGTTAAGAGTTAATCATAAGTTAATCGTAAGTTGTGAAACTGAGCCCAACTAAACTTCTTGATCTTATTGCACATTTATTTTTTCCTTCTTTTTTTTCACATTAATGAAGTGAAGAGAAAAAGAGAACATGTGGTCACATACATAAGAAACACAAAGAAACTCAGTTAAAAGAATAGTTTCTGTCAATTTTAATTTCAAGTATGCGACTTTGTCATTAAACGTTTTTAAGTAACAATTTTAATTTGTCATTAGAATTTATTTATTGAGCATTGAAAATGACTTAGTGTAAGGTTGAAACGTCTGTTTGTTAAGATTAAAAGATAGCAATTAATAACCCACTATTGCTCTTAGCCTTTTATCTATTATATGTATATTTAAAAGAATAAACCTTAAGTTTATTTTTTGTGGCTGTACTAGTATACACTTTTGGAACTTAAAGTGATATATGTTTGGTATTTGGCAAAAGCGAGAAAGAGAATTTTAGTGCAGTCTGGTCTCTATTGAAAAAAGTTATGTCATAACGTTACATGATGAAATTATGTGATTAAAACATGTAAATCACATAAAAGAAAAGTCACATGATGATATGTTTTTTTTTCTATTTCTATTATTCAATTCTTTAAAATTCGATAATTATAAAATCACATGATGGATGAAATTATTTCTAATATCATGTGATTTTTCAAATTTACTTTACTTTACAAATTTATTATTTAATTTGTTTTAAAAAATCACGTACTGATTTGGAAATCCGTTATGTGTTTTAATTATATAATTTTATCATAATTGTTTATCATGATTAATTTATCATGATTTTTTTCAGTACAGGTATAAAAAACAGATCTCTTTTATCTTGCATGGTGACAACTCACCCAAACAGTACAAAATTGAAAACATTGGGACAAATTTTACTAATTTTATATATATGTATAAATACATATAACAGTTTTTAGTATGCACTAATTTAGTGTAATGCAAGTGACCAAATTTACTATTTGTTTTTCTTGAGATGTATTTATACATCTCTAATTCTGTCATAATATAATATTTAATTCTTTGTATGCTTTCAGGTTACAAAGGTTTGAAAAGACCAACGAGATGCTAACAAACTGCAATCAATTGTCGGTGAACAGACTCAAGACTGCCGGCACAGAATTCAAGAAGCACACTGCTCTTCTAGTCGAGATGAAGAAGGACCTGGATTATATTTTTAAGAGGATTCGTTTGATAAAGAATAAATTGAGCCAGCAATATCCACAGGCGTTCAACGGTAATTAATGAACGAATTATGAACGAATCAACAAGGAAATTAAATATATGATCCATTCGTTATATTTTTTTTCTATTCTAATAATGCACAGAGGCAGTAAGAAGCAGCTTGGCTGAGGAAGTTATCGTGGAGGATGTCGATTGCCCGGTGAAGCCTCTTGAACCGGAAGTCGTGCCATTGCCATCCGCTCCAGTTCACAGCGCTGCCGATCAAGATCCCGATTCAGATGGTAATGAAACCTCCATTAAAAATAGCCATATCGCTAAGGAATAAATTGGATCTTCGAAGAAAAACGTTCAAATGTAAAATATTTAAAAATTTATCTACGGAACGGCCGGTTAATTCAGGTAACACACATCATGTTTCTAATATGTATATTAATGGAGATAAACCACGGAAAGAAGGAGTATGTTCTATGCTTTGTTGTAAGAGAGCAAAGAGACTTGTTTAGTCTGAACTGTTTTTACATATTCAGATGATTTTATTGATGTGAGATATATATATATATATATACATATATATATATAATATATATATATGTATATATATATATATATATATATGTGTGTGTGTGTGTGTGTGTGTAATTACATTAACTATACGTGAATGCATAAAAAACTATTTTAAAGAGAGTATTTCTATTAGAAATTGATGTTTAACGAGAAGCGATGTCTGCTTCTTAAGATTTTGCGCTTTACCTGACATCCCGTGCACTTTCTCCCCATGAGGAGATACTAGTACAAAAACCGCTGTAAGGAGTATCAGTCGCAAACGGCGAATCGACACTTTCCGATTATTTACGCATATTTTTTTGCGTTATTACTCGCATGTGTAAAATAATCGTCACTGAGCAAATTTGCAATACAGAGATGGAACCAAGTAAATTTCCTTACTAGTCAGTTTGTGCAAAGGTAGTTAATCAAGAAATTGTCGATAAATTGCAAATAAAATTTTTTCTATTGCGAACGAATGAGAAATACGTGCCATGTGTTGAATCTCCGTTGCATAGATATCAGAGATAAAGATGTTGAGTATGGAAATTTACTGCTTTGAATGTTCTCTCTTCATTACGTAATTTTCATCGACTTGCCGTGTAAGTATGTACATACCGCATAACAACTTGCTTTTGATGTACGAGCCGATTTATTGCTTCTCCCAGCGCATAGCAAGGAAGCTTATTCATGTGTTACACAGTGCATTATTTGTAAATAATAAAGATCGTTCGTCTACCTCATAACACAGAGTCGTCTATTTCACGCTAGGTACGTCTGTAACGATTTATAGTTTTTGTTAAAACACTCAAGAGCTGGTCTCATCTCTTGACACTAAAATTTAGTACATGCCTATGAAGTTTAGGAACATGGCTGACGTTTCTATTAAGATGTAGATTAACTTTAATCTTAGTTTAACTTACTTTTTACTTTCTATAGTTTTAAGAATTAGAAAAAAAGAAGAGTAAATTAAATCAGGCCAAAAAACTGAAATTAGGGGAATTAAGGAAATTAAAAATAGAAGAAATTAGGGAAAAATCAGAGAAATTTTGCAAAATTTTCTGTTTCACACAAAATTAAAATTCTCGGTGTTAAAGAAGTTTAATGCGTACGTTACACTTATGGAATCTTGGATTATTAACTTAACAATCAAATGCAAGTAGTGTTAGCAGCATTAATAGTAATTTATATTACTACAAATTGCTCTCTCAAAATATTTGACAGTTTTCAAATGAGGACTACAAAAAAAAATTAAAATATTATTGAAGCATCAAGAAAAATCACAATTTTGTCTGGGAATCAGAAAAATTATGGAACTTCAGGATAAGGAATTTGTGGCAATCCTGTAAACCGAGATTAAAGTTAAAAAAAAGGTAGAAATGAGCTTGAAAGAGAAATTAAATTAAGTCATTTCGCGCGAATGCGAAGATTTGTGCAATGAAGGGATATATGCTACATATCAATTAATAGTTCAAGATTTTTAATGTTAATGCCTTAGAATCAGAGTCAATCTCAAGATACTAAATTCGTTGTATGCGCACTCTCCACTGTAAGATAATGTGATTCACAATGTAAAATGTTTTGGTCGAAAGACAGATAGAGGGAGGGAGGGAGGGAGAGAGAGAGAGAGAGAGAGAGAGAGAGAAATATATAAGCGTTCTTCATTCGTTCTCGTTTTCTTGCGGTTTGACTCAACCTGATCAAATTATCCTATCCTTGCTGCGAAACAGAATGAAAGACATACGTAAAACAAAAGAAAAAAAAACGAAATTGCGAATGGCGATAATTAGCCAGAGGATTAATAACATGACTTCTATTGTTGGTGTACAGTGCCGGTCGAGGAGTTTCAGTTCGCGAAGCTGCGCAAACGGCGAATAAAGAGTAACGACAGCTCGTCGACGGAGAGCAACAACGATCAGAGTAACGCCGATACATCGTCCTGCACATCCGATACCGGTTGAAAGCCGGGCTTGAGAGAGAAAGAGGGGGAGAAGGGATGAGAGAGAAACGTTTGTCATAATTGTTCCAAATTCGGGCTCACGCATCGGCTGCTTTGAATGTTGCTCGGGAGCGATACGGGCTAATCAATTGGTCAATCGATCGATCGATCAGTAAGGCAATAAGGAAGTCGGGAGTCTCGAGGTGGCGTCGACGTCATGTACAGTCATATCTCGATGTTATTGTGCGAGCTGTGAGTTTGTGTGAGTACTGTCAATGTTAAAAAAAATAAATTCTTTGTATATGGTAGAGAGGTGTTGATCAATTCCACACTGTTCCGGCGAGTGCGCGCAACGGCAAGAGAAAGAAAAAAAAGAGGAGGAGAGGGTGTCCTTACGGGACATCCAGAAGTTTTAATTCGCAAGTCGCGTCAGGCCGAGATGTCCGGAATCGTCACCATCTGGGACGTTTCATTAGCGAGGACGCAGCCGTCGTCGTCGTGAAATATTTCGCTTGTCCGGTCGGCAAAGGTGGCGCCGAGATTAATGCGAATGCTTTTCACGGCTGCATCCGCGCCCACGTTGCGCCGGCTCCGCTATACTTAGCCAGCGCGACGTCTGGGAAAGATTCACGTGAATTCTTTCGGCGTGTTAATTCAGAAGATTCAGGAGACGTTTCAAGTATCTACTATATGTGTTCAGCGCAACGAGGGAGTGAATGATGTCGACGTTGACGTCGATATTGTATCACGTTGCTTTGGAAATATGAGTAGAATATGATGTCGTCGAATGCTACTGGCAGTCGCGCTCTTCCCATAGTACAGAATTTGCAGCAATATTGCTGCAACTTTTGTGCAATTTTACTATGCTGTAGGGGTTTATTCCGATTGTTGGTTGTGCTCAGCGGAAAAAGCGAACTTTACAATTGTTGTAAATTCAAGTATGAATATACAACAAGTGAAGAGTAATGCTTATAACGGTCGAAACTAGATTTTAGGTGTTTAATAATTTATGTGAATTTATTCGACTCTGGACTCGAGTTCTTCTCGGTACAGAAGTCAAGTGTGTGCTGTAAATTCTTTGAAGTGAGATTCACTTAAAAGAATTTAGTTGCTTTTTCTGTTGAATGCAGCCATTAGTAATAGATGAATAAAAGGAAAATGTAACGAAACTAAGAGTGATATGGATTTTATCGTTAGTATTTTTTTGAAACGAGAACAACACATCATTGCATTCATTCGAGGATCAATAGACGTAATAGCGTTTTATGTAAAGTATATTCTCCCGTAAATTCTTTCGTACATTTTTACACGATTCTTTTTATTTTAAAGTTAAAATTACGTCGGAATTTTACAATTACTTTTCTTTTTCTGAAGTAGTTTTTATAGGAAGTTTTAAAAATAACTGTACAAAAAAACTTGATCTCTCCGTCTCTATCGTCTCTCTCTTTCTTTTTATCCAAGGTTCATTTGCAAGTCTTCTCATGGATTTCAGATATTTGCTCCACCTTCGCTTTTCCCAGATTCTCCAGCGAAATGGCGTAATCGCGTTGTAACCGGCGGTTGTAATTATTTACAGATTAACGGGATCCGCGCAAGCTGTTGCCACGGAATCACCGCCATTTGCCGGTCGCGAATGTTAATTTTTCTTCTGCGGTTTGTTATCACCCGACGTAAAATATTGTTAGCAATCGATTTCTAGCTCTGCTTTCTACCATCGATGGTTTGTGCTATACACAGACGTCACGCGCATGAAGTGCGACGCTCCTTGCGCGCGCGGGGAAGACGCCAGTCGTCGCGATGCCAGAAACCAGCTGCGCCTCAGCTGTTTTCTATCCATTCCGCCTTACTTCCTTTCTCTCGACGACGATTGGACATTTCGAAATAAAATCTTAGATAGACGTGACACGTGGAGCGCGTATTCGCGCTACATAGAATTCTTGACTCGTGTATAATTAAACTCGAGTCCCTTTACATTGTTCAATTTATAGTATCACATTTAACTTAATTTAACAGTATATAAATTTGACTATATAGTGTAAAAAATTTAGTAAATATTTACTTGTATTAAAGAAATGTTTACTTGAATCTATTTAAGGAAAAATTACTGGATTGGATTTAGAAAATTTGTTTTCAGTATACTCTCAATATATCGTTATATTTTATATTAAAACATTACTGAAAAATATTTTCTAAATCCAAGTAATTTTTTTCTTGAATAATTCCGAGTAAACATTTCTTTATTGCAAGTAAATATTTACTAAATTTTTTTCAGTGTAGGTGCAGTAGCGATAAATTTGATTAAATTTGACGCCATGGATTTAATAGTGTATGCTCGTGTGAAAGTAAGTTTTGTTCTGTGTAAAGTTCTCTTGCGGCTCCTGTTTACTATAGATATCGCTTAGATTATGACGTCATAAGCGAGAACATACTTAAAATAAAAATTCTTGCAAATTATATTCAAGTAGAAATATTTTTCAATGAAACAACATTTGCAATTGATAGAACGTAAAATTCGAATATAAGTAAAATGAATATAAAAATAAAAATAGTTTTGTGATTCCAAGAATAAATCAAATTCAAAATAGAATAGACTTATAAAATGTATCAAAAACTATCTTCGGGGAGAGATTAAATCATTTATTTCTATATATTATTAATTTGAATTTGTCACAGCTGTGAACAGATTATTTCGTTTTTGGTTATGCATAATTCATTTCCAAATATATAGTTATTTATTGATTAACAATAGAAATAAAAGCAGAATTTCCATTATATTTTATAAGTCGTCCATTATATTTTCGGTTCTATTGGTTGCATGTTATTTTATTGAAACATTTTCATATTAATACATTTTGCAAAAATTTTTATTGTACATTTCTCGCTTCTGACATCATAATCTGGAATGATAATTATAATAATAGGAGCTTCGAATTATCAAATAAATTTGTCACTTTTAATAAAAATATACACGCAGAGAGTAGATCTTATTCAAATTATATGTATATTAATTTTTGCCTTTTTATATTATTCATTTAATCAATTGGCGAAAATATCTCAAAAAAGGTATTTGTTATGAAAGATATATCTTTAGATGATTATTTATCCAATGAATACTATTATTTGAAATTTGAAACATATTTTTTTATTGTGATGTATGATATACATCGGAAATTGTATTAAATTTTAATAAATATTTTTTTTAAATAGTACTAACTAAATATTTATTAAATGTAAACTTATACTTTTTGGTACAAGAATCATTGATTTGATTCAAGTATCATTTTTTGATTGAGTAAATATTTATTTACTGTAAGTAAATATTTATTTACTGTAAGTAAATATTTATTTACTGTAAGTAAATGTTTAATTAGTGTTGCTTAAAATATTTATTAAAATTTATTTCAATATGTACATAAATAAAATGAGATATGCGAACGCAGGTGAAACGAGGTGCGAGATATCCGAGCTATTTTGCGTAAAGTTTATTCGCACGCATTATTGGGCTATCTCCTCTCTTAAAGTTCCGTCTCAACTGCTTGCGCAAAGCGCAATTCATTTGCACGGGCTGCTATTGCGGATATTGCACGCGCGTGCAAACGCACCCGAGAAGAATGCATTTTAAAAGGGAGGCTCGCGGGGGGTGGGGAGGGGGTGGCTGCGGCGGTTAACTGCACTCCCGATAAAACGCGGAAACAGCTGTTTAATCTTATCCGGTCCACCTGCGCCGCGCGCTCGATATTTACTTTCATTCTTCCAGCGCGTCGCATGCAGCACGCGCCTCTGGAACACGCGTCTTTTGTTGACACAAGCATAACAAAGCTTGTTTCCACCCGTCTTAGCACATGTGCCGCATAGATATAACTTTGGGCTGGGTGCAAATTTGACAATGATGTAACGTAACTATTATTTTTCCGACGACTTGCAGGGGGAAATTCTTGAGATTTTTGCCAAAGATGAGATATTTATGCCGATATTTATAGATCATTTTGAATTTTTAAAAGTATAATATATATATAGTTTTTAAAAAAATATTCATATTGATCTGCGAAGATGTATCTTGCACGATCTTTCAATTTATTAATATAAATCCAAATTTTTCAAATTTAATAATAATGATTATATTTTGTAATTCTACAATTCGCAATGCAGAGGAAAATGTGTCGCGTGTAGGATTACCATTTCTGAATCACAAGAAACGTCTACATATGTATTTTATAAAACTTTTTATAAAAAGTTAGTAATCCGAGAACGGAAGAAAGCAATGTAATTTTTTTATGCGTTAAATATAGATATTTAATAAAATAAAATTTTTAGAATATAATTTTTTTTTTTTCAGAACTTCTGCTAATATAATTTTATACATATAAAATTTTAATTGACGACTACACTGAGAAAAAAATATAATCAATTTAATAAATATTTAGTTCAATTTACTGTCAACTAAATATTTACTTACAGTAAATAAATATTTATTCAGTAAAAAAAATGATTGTTAAATCAAATTAACATTTCTTGTAACATTTCAAATAAATATATCTTTATATTTAATAAATATTAGGTGTAGTAAAAAGAAATCCATTATTATAGTTATATATATAGTAGTAATAAGTAAGTAAGTTACTTATTACTTAACTTACTTAACTTATTACGTTAGTAGTTAGTACTAATATAATTAATTAATTA
>NW_012130068.1:5454454-5455890 GCF_000143395.1 Atta cephalotes | reverse complement strand
TATAGTATACTAGTAGTATATAATATATATTATACTAGTATACTACTATATACTATATATATATATATATATATATATATATATATATATATATATATATATAAAATTTAAGACCTTCTACGATGCTAGAAAATTTTATTTCTCTTATATACACGGAAATAGGATGGTTTCGCTGAAATGTCTAAAATTTAGCTATAAACAAATCTGAAAATAATTTTGTTGGTCCACTAAAATAATTATGTAGGACGCTCAAATGTTTGCGGAAATGTCAAAACTTTTTGCAACATTGCTCATCATGCTTGGGATTGCTATACATAATTATTTAGATGTTCCAACAAAATTATTTTCAGATCTGTTTAGCTAAATTTTTAGATACTTTAACACAAAATTGTTTTTTCCATATACATTTTTTATTACTCTGGATTGACTATATATATTTGTCTTTCTGAATTGAAGGGCTCTAATATGATGCACTCTTGTTTTTTTTTACATTTTGAAATTTTTATTTATTACTCAATTTATTATACTTGCTCTCTATCGTTCATTATTTTCTTTTATCCTATCCCTAGCAAAGACTTAGATACATTGTCATGTGCTTTCAGCCTCGGCTGAAAAGGACATAGCATAAATCTGGATCTGCAGTCCAGGTGTGTCAGTTCTGGCATCCAGATGTTGAAATAACTGTGCTTAATCCTAATTCTGATGTTAACACGAGAAGCGTCTCATTTCTCTAACTGTCATCCAGATGTCAAATGACCATATTTTTTTTAAGCAAATTATTTTAGCGCGACAAAATAGAACTCTAAACGATTGAATGTTAAAAGCAAAAAAATTCTGGTGCTAAATAAAAAGCCTTTGAGAGTTTGCAAGAGTAACTATTCCAGATATCGATTTGCACGTGTTTTGCAACATTTGTTGTTTTAGTAATATCGTACCTGTTCTTGGGGGCATCTTTCTATCCAATAAAACTTACTCACACATTCAATTTGTCTTTTATTTCTCAAAGATAAAGGGCTCCTCTGTCGCTCTCGCTTCCTCGACTAACGCGATTTTTCTCCAGCGCGTACGGGCGACAGAGCGGCGAGAGCTTTGTAAAATCGGCGGATGCGGCGGCCTCTCCCTCGCCGGAGGAGTGACTTCGTGCTATTGACATCCGCTTCTCGTGGTATCGACATCCCGGTACATGCCCGCCCGTGCTGGGAGCACGATCTCGCGTCACTTCCAGAGAGCGAGAGCGCGAGAGAGAGAGAGAGAGAGAGAGAGAGAGAGAGAGAGAGAGAGAGNGTGGAGAGTGGTAGGAGAAGTAGGAGTAGAGAGAGAGAGAGAGAGAGAGAGAGAGAGAGAGAGAGAGAGAGAGGACGGTCGGTCGTCGTCGTCGTCGTCGTCGGTCGGTTAGTTAGTTTACGACGTACGACGTACGGTAACGTAACTACCGT
>NW_012130068.1:5438352-5454434 GCF_000143395.1 Atta cephalotes | reverse complement strand
AGAGAGAGAGAGAGAGCAACGGGGTGCGTTCGCTGGTTCTGCGTCGGTGTAATTTTGCACGAGTGCGAAAATTACACCGTGCCGCGATGCCGATAAGTCGTAAATTACGGGCACGTAGGTGGATCGTGTAAAACGCGACCGCGGTCGGACCTGCGATTGACGCCATCACCGCGCTTAAACTTACGGCCGTACGTCGAATAAATCGGAATTAACGTTTAATCACGTACGTTCGTTCGATAGTAGTCCGCCGGAATTGGTAATTGGGTCTCGAAATTCTCGAAAGAGAAGTTTCTCGTCTTCGATGATGCTCTTAATTGTTTTATAGCAGTTTCATTGTAGTTTGTCGCTTTTTTTTTCTTTTCCTTTCTGTTTCAATCGTACATTTTTTATAGAATATAAAAATTCTTCTATGCTTTTTGTATTTCTTTTTAACGTCTATAATTCTTGTTTGTGAGACTATTTTATTCCACATATATTATTTAGAGAATTATTACAGTTTATGGAACAATTTGAATTATTTCACCTGTGATGAATATTGAGTCGCGTTTAACATATCTTTCGTATGCATCGCATATGGCTGTTTATAATAATATGTCAAAATTAATTGACGTCGTAATTTATAGGCAGTACGTATCTATTTACATTGTTGTGTCGTTTATGTCTCATATTCATCCATATTCATATTTAGATCTGAACATCAGATGGAACAATAGAATATTTTTGTCACGATATTTCCGAAAATTCGACATATAAGTAAAAATGAAAAGTAAAAATTGATTCTTTACAATTCAAGAAAAATTATGTATAACTGTATAAGATTGTAATTAAATTATTTAATATATATAAATTAATCTTTGTAAATTGAAATATAGTTAGGAATTTTCATATTAAAAAAAATTATGAAACTATATGTATTTAATAGCATCTCATTCGTTAACTTTTAATAACAATTGTATAAATCATTTCAGTCACAGACTTGTCTCGCCAATACATTACGCCAAGTATACTTTATTCGACAGAATTTTAATATCGGTTCCTGCTTAACGCACGTCCATTACTCCATTATTCTACTAAAAAATATTAGTTGTAATTGAATGATTTTCGAGAATTTCACGGAAAAAGCATCGCTTTTTTTCTTCTCAATGCCACTTATATTGAGAAGTTCCTAGTTGAATCAATTAATATCTTGCTTGGATAGGCAAACAAATCCTTAATTAATGCAATAAAATAATTTGGTTGAAGCAAAAAGTTTTAATAACATTTTATTTATGTTTCTGATAACAAGTAAAATGTTAACAAGTAAAATATTAACAATAACCAAATTTTTTTATGCGTTTCTTGCGTTCTCTTCACAAAGATTAAATATTTTGCGTATTTAAATACACGATTTCGATCGTAATACATATAAATGTGCGAACAGTAAAGAAAATATTTATTGTTTTTGAAAATTTTGTATAGAATTTCTGAATGTTCACGTCGATACGATCGACTCGAGTTAACCGTCTGCCGAGGCTGTGGAAATTGGCGTAAATTCGCTAATCGCGCGTGGAGAATTTACGCGGCAAAGACACGCAGGCCAAGACTTCGTATGTAACGTCTGCGTCAGGTCGAATGATTTGCTATTTACGCAGCTCCGGCCGCCAGCCGCCAAGAGAAACTTAGATTGCTTCGCCGACTAATTCCTATCCGAGCGCCCGCTAATTCGACGTCGAAACTCGTGGCGCGTCATACCTGAAGCGGCTCGATAAATTACTCATCGTCCATCCAATTACCGGCGACGCGTCTGCAGCCCCGCTTCGTCATTCACGGTGACTGTGACGCGAGTGAGCTCGATTCTTGTTGTCCGTTTTGCCGCTTCCTTCTTTGTAACCGTGAGTGAACGAGAGGATCACACAAAAAAAACGTAAGCAGTGAGCGAATTGGCCAATTAGCTATAACCAGCAAATCCAACATGTTGATTTCTTTACGTCTGTAAAGGTCTATCTAAACAAACTTGCATAACCGCATTAATGAAAAATATGCATAAAGAAAAATGCATAAAGAAAAATATCCAATTGCATTTCTGTTACAAAGACGTATGTAAAATGCGATTGGATAAAGTTTGCACACTTTCCGTAATCGTAAGACGCAGACTGTAACGCATCGTCTACAATACACGTAGTAAGAAGTAAGAGTAAGAAATTGACGAATCACAATCGAATGTGAAAAGAATAATTGACTGCGATTGGTCAATTTTTTACTCTTACTTCTTATTAACTACGCATAAGAAATAATTAGCTATAAATAATATCTTTTCGCTCGTATAACTTACAACAAATTAATAAATATGTATTTAATGTATTGATTTGGATTTTACTATTTATTATAATTTGAAATAATTAGCTAATCTCATAGTCAAGAATTGTCAAAAATTCAACTCTGGCTAATTCTTACGATACATCTTACACACATTCTTACAATAAGTCATTAGTAATAAATCAGAAGTCAGAAATTAGAAATTGATCAATCATAGTCAATTCTTCTTACATTTGATTGTGATTGGTCAATTTTTAGCTTCCGATTTATTACTATAATAGTATAATAGATTTATTACTATATAATAGTACACCGAAAAAAAATTTACTAAATTTTAGTAACTATTTATTTCAATAGTACTAACGAAATATTTACTAAATGTAAACACATATTTATTTGATTTAAGCATAACTTTTTTTATTTTGAGTAAATACTTATTTACTATAAGTACATATTTCGTTAGTACTATTGAAACAAATATTTATTAAAATTCAGCAAATTTTGTTTTTCAATGTATAATAGATTTATTACTATAATAATGGTTTATTGTAGAATAGAGAGAGTCATTATTTACGAAAAATATATGCGAAGGGCAATCCATATAGATGCTCGTAGATTTCGACCTACGGGAGATGGTTCACTTGACTTGCGAATATCTTAAATATCGTCTGGAATATTTTAATATTTTTCCTTTTCAATTAGAAAAGGAGGTACTTCGTCACGCGGCTCGACTTTTGACGAAGACAACGCTCGGGAAAAACTTTCGACGTCCTGGCATCCGATCGCGTGCAGACGGAATCCTGGGATCTCGCGTCAGAGCGCGTATGCACGAGTGTGTACGTGGCGATGACAGGGTGGCGTGACGGAGTGCTAATAATACGTATAATAGGTCGGCGACGTGGTGTGTGCGCGCGAATTCGTGCCGATAAACGCGCGCGTCCACACCGGCTGCAATCTCAGCATGTACACACGTGTCATCCTGAGCAACGAGGCACGAGTGCACGCACGTGTCCGTGCATTTGGAGACGTTAAATCTGCGAGCGTCAGGCGCGACAGGCTCTAATTGGAAACAAATTGGGTATTCAGAATACTCTAAAACTGGAATCTTTAATTAATTCTTTCGGTAATGAAAATTGCGTGCTTCAAAATGAACTTCTCATGGAAAATGACATTAAGTTCTCAAGTAAAGTTGCATTAGAAATTAAACGAAATATTTCTTGTACGTTTCTACAAATAGAATCTACTCTCTAAATCTGAATCAGTGAACAATCACTAAGTGTTTACCTAGTGGAATATTTTGTACTGATAATCAGTGAAGTTCAACTAAAAAAATGTTTGAGCATTATATAACTAAAATATCGATCTTTGCACGTTAATTTCAATCTTTCAATATATTCATTGAAGCACTAAAACATTCATTCAAGCACTAAAACAAGATTAGTTAGATCACATAATAAAAATTAGCTCGATTAGGTATCGCATTTAATTCATTGATTACCAATGGCATACTTGGCATTGATATCAGTGATTATCCACTGATTCAGGTTTAGAGAGTAATTTATAAAAAACGAATATTAAAAAAATATTGGTATGGATTTGTTTGGTATGGAAAACGGTGTTAAATTCAGATCATGTCAGTGTTAATATTAACATCAACTCAGTAAGAATTATATAAATATTGCAGGATATTAAATTCATCTTGATATTTTTTTAGAATAAAGGTTTGTTACGCTTTCTTGTAATTTGAAAAGAAACACATTAATTTTGAATGTACTTTTTAATCCTTTGATGCCACTTTGTGTATGACATACCCAGTTTTCTTTTTCCAAGGCTTTTTTCATTGCTTATATCTTGTTTATTAATTAAGATACATCTATTATGTTCCTCTGATATTCCAGTTGAAAAAAAATTCTTTGCAATAAGTACGTTCATTTTTATGAGTTATAAGCAATTTCGAATTGAGTTGGGTATGCTCATGTTCAAGTATGTCGTCCTATGGCATCGAAAGGTTAATAAAAATAAATTCCTTTCACTACACGTCGTGCTTTATTATTTTCAATATTGAAACGTTTAAATTCTGTTACTTTATGTTTCATAAATCGCGAATTAACTCTAAATGACGCGATGCGACGGATGGATGATAAGTTTCGAGAATTCCGCGATCGATCGATCAATGCCGAACATCGGATGGTCGATGGCATGTCTTCTGCGTCCTCCACGAAGACAGCTGGCGCGATTGTGGGTCGACGAGCATTCCCCGTCAGCGCCCGAGTTTGGAAATCGGTCACGGGTTAGTACTCTCACGTACACGATGATCCGCTCGAAATCGAGATAGACGGTGTCTGCTTAATAGAGGTGAGAACGACGAGAAATGTCGGCTGTCAAAGCTTTCGCAACTTGAATTTTTCTTGTCATATTTTCACATATTATATAATAGAATACATAATTATGAGAAATATATCGTCACACACAAACCTAAACAGTTTTCCCAGTGTGAAGATCAAGTTAATTAATATAATAGATATTTTTAAATATATTAATTAATACAATAAATCTTTCTATAAATATTCCTTCTATGTCTTGGGATATTATAACATAAAAACATTAAATCTGTTAATCTGATAGTGATTTTTTTTCTTGGATGTGAAGGGATTGATATTTTGAAATTGTATTGCTGAGGATGGTTCCAAACTGAACTCAAATGTATTTTTTGGAATAAAGATGTAAAATTGCGTACTAACTACCACGCTGGACTCTCATTCGCCCTGATTTTTTTTTTTGGATTTTTTATTATTATTTCTATAGATAGATATTAATATAGCAAATATTTCTACGTGGAATTTAGAAAAATGTATTTTCACTTTGAATCCCTTACTTAACTTAAGAAGAAATACGTTATCTTTGAGTGCGCAATACACAATCTTTATGTTTCTAACATGAACCTTGCGTTGCCTTATGGAGATCCTTCAAAATCCTGCGTTGATTTGTACAGAATATGCAGTCATATATGTTTCCTGTATGCTATTTTTGCATATAAATTACATCCGTATTGTTTAACGCGACTACGCCGATTTGTCCGTGTAGTTTTTCGAACTTTTATGATCGTGCAGAGATTTCGTGAGCACAACGGTGATCGATGTCGCGCTGAAAGCGGAGCGGCAAAGGAGCGGCGCAGGATTCAAAGTGCCGAGATGAGGTGAGGCTGCACACTCCTCTGGTGTCGGGGAGAATGGTGGGAGGTACGGGAGGCCAAGCTATTTCTCAGCTTCAGCGGCAGAGCCTTTCTTCGCGGGAATATATCGACACGTCAGGAGCACACTGGCCCGTTTACAATATCGCGTATAGGAACGTGCGCGCGCCTACATTTCGGCCGTCTCGCACCTCATCGTGCGAGAAACATCGCTTCACAATGATTTCGCATCGATTCGCGGCTCTGGATCGTCTTAAAAAATGAAATTATCAAAGAACTCTTGGCTTTCAGTTTCCTTTGGCATTTCTATAATAAGATATAATATGATATCATCACCATAGATAATTTCGAATAGTATTATTAGTAATCAGAAAAAATAAAATTACGAACCAATTCTCTAAAGTCTTTGAAGTGAAATCTCGCTCTAAGGTCCATATTTATATAGTCATGTTTCTGCTGAGGAACTCAGCTGGAATTAATCTTGAGTCATGGAACAGTTCAATAGACGAATCTTGAAAGTCGATTTGTAATTACAATTTAAATGAGAAAAGGAAGTTTATCTCGAGATATCTTTTACTAATATTTATAGTTGAGTCTTGAAGCAAAATCTTGTAATAATCTTGAAATTTGTGTATCCTCTAATTCTTTGAGTCGAGAAAACTTTTATATCACATAAGGCTGGAGATAACTTGGGAAGAAAAAATTATATAATATTTATATTAGAGTGCATTATAATCTATATATATGTATATAATATATTATATTATTTGATTTCTAATCAAGACGTGAATCGTTTGTGTTTCAGACTTAATATTCTGAGTATCTCATCTGATACGTTCTTAAGATGAGATTGGAGAAACTACTATAAATACGGGCCTTAAGAGTGAAAAATGAGTCTTGAAAAACAATGGTACAATTATCTATTTCTAAGAGATTTCACTCTGTGGAGTGAAATTCATTCTAAAAATTATAGAGAGCAGAAATATATGCAATATACTATTAATATATTGAGAAATAAATAAGTAAGGAATTAACTGCTAATATAATGAATATAAGCTAAGGCAAAAAATAAATAAAGCTGACGATTATTTATTAATTATAGAAATTTTTATTTAAAAGATATTCTATTTTATTTGACTTAAATAACAACAATTAACATTCATATATATTAAACTATAATTTTAAACAAAAAATAAAACCTTATCGTTCGGAATTACCCGCCATCACGCTTGGCAATGCTGAATCGAGTTTTTATTTAAAATTGTAGTTTATAAATTAATATAATACGTGTTAATTGATGTAGTTTAAAGTTAATATCCTTTAAATAAAAATTTTATAATTTATAAATAATCATCGACTTTTTCCTAAGATATTCGCGCAATTCCCCAACTTTTCCATACATCAAAAACATCGAAAACATGTAATAGTATTTATCTTAAATGATGTGTGCGTTTTATAATTATATAGGTGTACAAGTATGAAATGACGATTTTTTTCCCAAAAAAAACACGTTAAATTCGGAAGAATGATAAAAAGAGATTTATTCAAAGTATGCTCCATTGCTACATTTTACCATTACAGTCACACATTTTTCCCATCTTTCGGACAATTTGTGGATACCACGCCAGTAAAAATCTTCCCCTTTTGCCGCGAATCATTCATCGAATCATTTTTTTCACATCTTCGTACGAACCAAAGCGCTGCTCAGCAAGTGCGTGACCCATCGATGCAAACAAGTGGTAATCGGAAGGAACCAAGTCTGGTGAGTAAGCCGCGTGGGTAGAACTTCCCAGCTGAGTGCTTCCAACGTGTCCCGAACTGGTTTTGCCATATGTGATGGAGCATTGTCATGGAGAGAAATGACCTTGTGTTTCCTCTTTTGGTATTCGTTTTTTAAGCAGCGAACGATTCAAATCGATCAATTGTTGTTGATAGCGTTTGATATTAACCGTTTGCCAGACTTCAATAGCTCATAATAGACCACACCCTTCTGGTCCTACCAAATACAGAGCATCGTCTTCCTGCCAAAGCGATTCGGTCTTGCGGTCGATGTGGATGGTGCGCTTGGGTCTATCCATGATTTTTTGCTTGGGATTCTCAAAAAAAATTCACTTTTCATCCCCAGTAACGATACGATGCAAGAATGACTTTCTTCTGTATCGTTCAAGCAAAATTTCACATGTGTTTTTGCGCCTCTCCATCTCTGTCTCTCGTTCAATTCATGTGGCACCCATCTGCCGACTTTCTGAATCTTTCCCATCTCTCATAGGCGATTGGAAACAGCTTGTTGACTAACGCTCAATTGCTCTGCGAGTTGTTTGTGAATCATCTTCATCTAGCAATGCTTGCAATTCCACGTACTTTTTGGGCGGTTTTCCGTGTTCCTTATCTGCAACATCGAAATCTCCAATTTTGAAACGCTGAAATCATCGTTCACACGTTTTTTGGAGCATGTTCACCATAAGCTTCTCCAAATAATCGGTATGATTCCGCAGCAGTGTTCTTCAAATGAAAACAAAAAATTAATGCTGTCCGCGAATACTCCTTATTTGGTACAAATTTCGTCATATTAAACACAGTAACACAATACTATGCAAACACTTTTCAATCAAATCACTTTGCGCGTTTGATACTTGTTGATGGTACAATAAAATGGCGTATAATGTTAAATCTTTGTACTTCACACTGCATTTGTGCGCCATCTGTTTCTCAAATCATCATTTCATACTTGTACAACGTATTATAATGTAACATTAATTATAAACGTATATCTGGTATATCGGACCATCACTGAACGCGAAAAATAAGTGGTTATTTCATATTTATGATTACTTCAATAACACTTTATGATTACTGCAATAGTATCGTTCACGTTCATCAAGTTCGCAATTTTTTCACTGTCCCCTCTAATACATTGTATTATATTGTTTATTATTAATTCTAGAAGTATGAATATTAATATTCATTATCAAAAAAAAGACAAAGATATACATCTGAAATTATTTACAGGATTGTAAAGATAAGCGCAGTGCTTAAAAAACAGAATATTTTATCATAAGTAAAGATTTTGAGAATAAACTGAGAACACAGAAAACCTTTGCAAAAAACGCCTGCTTTATGAAATCGTTTTTTTAAATATAAATTTCCACATGGAAAAAAATGGTTGAATAATTTTTACCTTACAAGATTAGTAAAAATTTTCTGGCTATTTTTACCGAACTTATAATTTACTTGCCTAAAAAAATATTAAAGATGTAAGATATGTAAATAATACATTGCAATTATAATAAACCTAGTCAAGTGATTTTACTTACAGTAAAGTGAATCATATTATTCTCAAAACTGTGAACAAACGAGCAATTCTCAAATTTTATACACTTGTATTTTTTACATTAAAATAAATTTTATCAGCGCTATAAAATACTCGTCAAAGTAAATTCTATTGAGATGTATATGGTAATTTTATACATTTACTTTACGAAATGTAAAAGTATTATACCTTATAGTACGTGTCGTCATACAACGATCGCTCATTTATCAAAAAGTAAAGTAAATTTTACATAAGTGAGAGAGCGCCTGTTCCTCTATGGATCTGTCAATTCCATAAAATTTACTAGAATTCTAGCGCATATTATGCTTTATATTTTTTTCTCACGCAAAAATGTCGTACAGTCTCGAACATTATCGATGTTATTAGAACTACTGAATAATTTCAATCGCGTAATTTTCGCAGAATTCACATCGCGTGGGATGTTCCGGTTCTACATAGGTACAATCGACCAGAGATAATTCCGCCAGGTGTCTTGCAAATTGTTTCTATCACCATTACACGCGGTGAAATCATCGTCGATACCGGATATTGTAATCATCACGCCTAGAGAAAAAAGTGTCGCAGGTTAAGGCCGGTTGGAGGTTGCGTGGTGGATTCACCTCCTCCGCCACCGGCTGGCTGGCTGGCTGCCTGGCGTCATCCTTTCGATTCTCCGGACTCCGATGAGACCTCAGTTGGCCGCTGACTGCCGTCCGTGCGTCGCGCATGTTCGCGCTGCTCTGTCGCAGCTTCGACATTCGCTCTACGACGTTGCACTTTCAGTATCAATTATCAATCCTTCAAGATTTTCATTTATTACGCGATTTAAGCGTCCTCGAAATTTTTTACTTGTCAGAATTCTTTGTTTTTTTTACTTTCGCGCGTTCCGTAGTTCAACTTCGTTTTTATTGAAATCTTCTTTATTGAAATTATCGTTCTTATTGCAATTTCCCTTCTATCTCTTGGTGTTTTCGAAATTTTCTTCTCGTCCTTGTACGAAGATACGCTGGGTTGTTTTTTTTATTTCTTACATTTGCACATCGCGTTCACGGGATATATAACGCGCGAGACGCACGTTTATCTCTCGATCGATACCGAAAATCGGAGACGAATGCATTTCTGCATGATGAAGCGCAACGTCGACATTCGCTCGCGAGGGCACCCACGGCGCTCGTGAAAGCCCGCGATCGCGAAACTGTGACTGATCGACAGCTCGCCGCCTTCTCTGGATTTTTTTTTGCGGTTTAATCTGGCACGCTGCGTGAACATCGATCAGGCAGGAGGTGAGAATTCGTTATAAGTTATAGTTATATACCATACTCGAACTTTCTCGGGAAATTTTTTAACACTTGCAGCGAAACTCTCAACATAGAAAAAAATTATTCGATGTGTAACTCTCCTTCGTAGATTTTGAAGACGTTATCTTTCAACTTAGTTAAAAAAAATTAAATTTATTATTTCTATACATTTCTTACAAGACATTCATGTTGATTATCATGTTCTGATAATCGTAAATAATTTTATTATCTTAACATTTTTTTTATAAAAGGAAGATTAGATTTATTAAAAATTATATAATAAAAATTGTATAATTAATAAATACGTAATTTTATAAATAAAAGAAAAATCTATATTTGTAAAATATTAGTATTATATTTATAAAATAAATTACATACTCGCATATGTACTTTCAATCTTACGCGATATTTAAAAATAGCTATCGTGTGACAGTATGTGCAATTGTGAACATTCGTAATGACAGTATTTTTATATGAGAAATAATAGCCTGATTGTGCGGAACGTCTGAAGAACAACGTGTAACTCTGCGGAACATGTGTGTTTGAGCATTAAAATAAATTCAAAAGGCACATAATCGCACGTGGCCATATGTCTGCAAAGTTCGCGTTAAAAAGCTATGGGCCTCGTAATATTGGGAACATGATAACTAGGAAATCGCGTGCTGCACAAAGCTGCTGTCATTTTAATCGGCACTGCAACATTACGATTATACCGTAATTTTTACCAAAAGAACTTCACGTGCATGGCTCTTGTATCGATTCCGCTATTAATGAGAAATACCATGTTTTGACCTTTCCAACGTATTCGACCATTCGACATGTGAAACTATGATGCGAAAAGAATGACATCCTTATAATACAAAATACATTTCAGAAAATCACGAAATATGTTAATTTTTGTATATTTGGACATATAAATCTTTACATAGAAATACATAATTTTAGAACATTTAAAAATTGTCAAAATTGCCCTGAATACGGATTTACGGCACATATATGTATATTCACTATATACAAAAAAAATGATTTTGTTAAAGTATTTAAAAATTTAGACACGGAAAATAATTTTAATGGATTATTAAAATAATTACATAGAAATCTCAAGTATAATAAGCAATGTTGCAAAGAAGTTTTGATATTCTAGCAACAGTTTGAGCGTCCTACAATTATGTAGGACACTTAACTTGGGTTGCTAGAATAATCAAAATTTTGTTGCAACATTATAATAATTATTTTGATGGCTCAACAAAATTATTTTCACATTTGTATCTAGCTGAATTTTTGTATGTTTCAGCAAGACACTTATCCATTCTTTAGCTATTCGTAAATTATCGTTTACTAAAAAGAAATTTAACAGTTTAATAATAATAATTTTGAACGTACAAAATTTTTCCAAGTACCATTATTATTTAATACAAAAAATATTACTTTTATCGACAAAATCGAACGAACCTTAAAAACTAATCGCTCGTAATATCTACTAGCCATTGTGAATATATATTTCCGAGAGAACTTATCGTGCCAAACATCGGAGAATCAAACTATCGAAGCGCAAAGAATACGTATGTAATGCCGTAGACGAGAGGGGTGGATGAATCGCCGTGGGGCAAAGACTACCGGAGGGAACTTGGAATTTTCTTCGACGAGAGCACGGAGATAAGGACCGAACAGCGCGACGAAAACCCTTGTCAGGTGCACCCTTTCGCACGGTATTTGCCAATAATCGGTTCCCCGGCGGCGTATAGCGTACGTCACGATTAACCGTGGCGGAAGTGCGCTACGAATTCGTATCCGCCGCGCGCTTCCGCAATGTTCGCGCGAACCGCGCTTGTCGATCTTTACGCTCTCTCATCTCCCGCGTGTGTCCCTCAGCATCCATTTCCTCGGCATACGCCACTTATAACGTATAAATCGCGTAGCTCTTGTTTCGTCCTAGCAACTTACACTTGTATCGATTAATTACATTAAACTGCAGTGCATCAATTCGGTAGTAAATACGTTGAAACAAAACGTATTTTGCCAAAGAAATGATACAAATGTCGTTATACACGGAAAATTTTGTTGAAAAAAAATTAAAAAAAAATAATTTAATTGAGATCTGAAAATAATTTTAAAAAATTAAAAATTTAGCTGGATACAGATTTGTAAATAATTTTGTCGAATCATCAAAATAAATGTACATGGAAAACTCAAGATGGTCGCTAGAATTTCAATTTTTTGCAACATTTCTTATCATGCTTGAGCGTCACATAATTATTTTGATAATCCAAAATATTTTCAGTCCTGCATTTAGCTAAATTTTTAGACTCTTCAGCAAAACCATTCTTTCCGTGTAATTATGATATGATTATACTATAATATAATGCAACTATAATATTATCTGATAATGACAATTTTGGGGTTGATATTATAATCATAATTGAATCAGATTTTTATTTTATTTTATTTTTATATTTATAATTTTTATATTTATAATAGATATAAAGATTGTATAATAAATCATAAAGAATTAAATTCGAGAAACCTATAAAGACTATTGTTAACCTAATTATAAAAATCAATATATAATTCAATCTGTCACATTTAACAGAAATACGTCAAGCTAAAATCAAAATTCATAAAGTCAAATATGTAAGTCTTTACATATATGTGTGATTTAGTTCAAAAATCACTCATCATAATATAATATATGCTTAGAAGTATTAACTTTACACATCAAAATGTATTTTTTTTTACACGGAAAATTAAAGCATACGTACATAAAGTCACTTATTAGTAATAAATGACTTTACATATGTGTAATAAGTTATGACACGTATTTGGATTTAGAGTGCACTCGGATATTCCCAAATCTCACTTTGATAAATCATTAAAGTAGATACCGAAAGGAAAGGATTATGCTTTCAGCGCGACAAGACCTCGTTAAACGGGGACACCGTTTACGAAGTGCACTGCTGATGGAAGTATCCTGTATTCGAGACTCGCGTATGTACACGCGTGCGGCAAGGAACGCGTACACGCGTGCAGGTATGCTCGTCGGTGCGGCGTGTTATACCGAAGTATTATATCGATTAACTGTTGGCAACAGAAGAGAGGCGGAGGAAAGCTTGTCAGGGGCTGCGGCGTGGCTTTGGCTTTCCTATATTATTAATCTTTCTCTTTCTGCCTCCCTTCCACTTCCTCGTATTCCCGTTCTCTCTCCCCCCCCCTCTCTCTCTGTCTCTCGCTCACTCATGGCCCACCCTGGTGGTTGCCTTCCACTTTTGCTCGTCGTCTCACTCCTCACCCACCTCATCCCCAGTGAGCTCTGTCTGCCGCTGCTGCTCCGCTCGACCTGCCATATACGCGTCCGTCGAGTCAGTCAGGTGTTGCGGGCAGCTTCCGCGCTTCAAAGAGAATCAAGAGTTACGACCGCGGAGAGAGACTCGACCTCCGCTTGCTCTCTTGGTCTCTCGGTACCTTCCGGTGATACCTCTCTAGCTGCGTTGCGTACTTTGCATCACAGCGGTACCATCCGTGAGTTACCTTTTCCGGGTAGCATGTAATTAGCGAGCGTTAACGGTGGCACGTAAGTTCCGCGAACCGATGGATATTTGCATTGAATAGCCTGAAATTGTTCTGAGAATAATAGTAAAATTTGTTACGTGTCCTAAGGCAGTGTACCAAAATAATTGTAGAGAAGAGTTACGCACATTTATTTATTATATTTTACAAAGTAATTATCGAAATTAAAAGGTACCTGCAATCAACATATACTAAGAGAAAAGTCGTTAGAAAAAGCGGAGATTTCTAAATTAAGAATTTTAATTTTAAAATAAAAGTAAGATCGAGATCTTCAATGTTTTAGGAGATGTAAGTTAAATTAAATGATGAATGAAATGAAAGATGATCCGTCACTTTTTTTAAGCCCATAATGTCGTTATATTTCTCTGTTTCTTTACTTCTTTCTTTGGAAGAAATTGACCGTGTCGAAATTGCTAGCAATATTATATATATCTCGAATTGAAAATTTCAGCTACAGGAAATTTTATCGATAATCCGCAGATGATTGAATAGCACGTGTCGTCGAGGTCGGTTGCAGGATGCGCAACGGCGAAATAGATTCATACCTCACTTGCCTATATAGAAGTGCCGACAATTGTATCGGTACACTGTTGCTACCTATTCGCGCACCTAAACGTTCAACAACCCCCGCATAGTTAACCATGTGTCCGACAATTTTCGCTGACACTGACGAACCGGCCGTACCATCGGCACACCTGCGAACGCCATCCGATATTTCTGTGGATATATTAAGTGTCGATCGATCGTTTGTTGCGTCAGTCACCTACATACAGCTTAGAATAAGAGAGCTGCGATGTGATAAAATTTTGAACATTAAATGTTTTTTAATTAAAAATTAAAATTTTAAAGATTTGAAAAACAAAGAGATCTAACTGACTAGTTATTTTAGGAGATTTGTATTTTAGGAGATTTTAGATATGATTCTATGAATTATATAATATATTTAGATTGATTTAAAAATATAATCGAAAAATATAAATAAAATATGAAAAAATTGAAATATTAAGAATGAATCGTTCTGTAAATAAATTATAAACTTTTTAAATTAAAGATAGATTAGAAATCACCAATAAAATATTTGCATTATTATTATTATTATTATTATGTATATTAAATACAAATAAAATTATCACTCAAAGTCACGAAATCATATTTATGATAATTCTCTGACGTGGCTGTGACGGTTACGAAACCGAAATTGCCAAAATTTGGGCTTAATTATCAGCGAGAAATGACGTGCAATTACATGTATCCTGCAATTTGTTGACTGTTATTGCCTAATATTGGATAAAATGGTCCAATGAACTAAACCATTATTTTATCCTGAAAAAGAAAAAAATATCGCGTATTTCTTCTATTTTGAATAATACATTAACTAAAAGTCAACTTTGATTTTATTTAAGCCTTCAAATTTTTCAAAATAAAATTAAAAAAAGAAGAATATAAGATATAGTCCGTCACAAAAATGTATAATTACTTTGTTAAATCAAAAGAATATGTTTAGATCTATACTTGATCTTCATTAGTTTATTTTAAATTATAAAACTAAGAAACTATAATAGAAATTTCTCGACGTAACGAAAAAGAGTGCGAATAAAACGAAACCAATAATAGTATTAAGATAATAATAATGTCGAATGCTTAAATATACGGAAAACGAAGAATGAACACAATATCAGTAAGTTGTCGATTTTTAAAGTGATTTACAAACGAATGTCTAATTACAAACTTATGTATAATTTGACTTTTGTTTTTATACTAATACTGTGTGTCCCGAACTAACATCAGTCATGGGATCGCCTTAGCCACGTGACGGACTATTTAAAAGATAAAATTGTGTAGAAACGTAGGGTGACGAATGTTGATGGACCAGCGCGGTGATTAATTATCCGTGCACGCGATGACGTCCTCGATTATCCTCTCGTTAGTTCCCGTGGAAAAAGTTCGTTCATTTAACGCGTTTGTGCCCCGCTAACCCGATACACCCAGTAAATGGGACAAATCGCTTCGTTAATTGAAAGCGCAGATTTTTTTATTGTTGAGATTAGATAGGTGCAGTTCGAATTTCCGCAGTTCGGGCTTTTTTGATCACAGGGAATATTATCGCTCGCATGCTAACTGGGAACGCGCGTGTGTCGCGGGCGAAATAAAAGAGTTAATTGCAAATATCGGGACGATATTCGGTCCCGCGAAATTCGTTTTAGCATTTCATAATTTTCCTGGCGCACCATGGCCGTTCCGGTTTAACGCCAAGTGTGTATACAACGTGAGCGGGACGTCAAAAGCGGGTATAACTGCGACGTACCTGCGCATGACATCTTTGTAATGAAACCAAGCAGAACCTTCGCAAGGTAAAGCTTCGATACCATTAACGATGTAACGGTTTCACGTCGACTCCAAAGAGCGAAGTATTTACTCGTTTTGC
>NW_012130068.1:5426803-5437597 GCF_000143395.1 Atta cephalotes | reverse complement strand
TTCTTCTCTCTCTCTCTCTCTCTCTCTCTCTCTCTCTCTCTCTCTCTTTCTTGTTCGCTGACTTACTTTCTTTGTTCTCTTTTCGTGTGTTGGGAATTTCATAATTCGTAAAGTCGATCAAATGAAAATAGGAAGATCGCAACGTTGAACGGTGCGAATGATTTGTTTTGATTCTTATTTTAAAAAATTAATCGTCTCATATCGAGCCAGCATGTATAAACATATTTACGCAAGTGCGTGAATTTATGCGAACGAAATGAAAAAACTGGTAGAATCGAAGCACAATGGGTTGCACGCGATTAGGGTTATATTTGAATTACAAGAAAAGAGTACATATTGTACACTTTTTTAAAAAAGGATGATAATTCGGAGGTGGAAGGAAGAAATATATTTTTTATGCGATAAATGTAAGTATTTAATAAAATTTCTATTCAATATAATTTTATTGACAATTCTTATTATTATAATAATTTATTTATAATTTTATCAAATTTTAATTAAAGTTTTACTACTTCAAAAAAAAGTACTTATATCTTAACTCTTAATGCACTCTAATGATTTTCTAGTTCTTTATTACATATGATGGATTATTCATGTCCCGAGTTAATTTTTACACTTTAATTTACACTTTAACGAATATACAAAAATTATTAAGTGATTTTTACATATACTTTAACAACTTTAGAAAAAATTTATAAGACTGTGCATTAAAAAACTGCATATAAAAAATATTATAACTAATTATGCACCTAGTCTTTTTACGAAAAGAAATGTGCAGAACAAATCCCAATCGTGTCTAAAGGTTAAAAGAGTACCGGTAATCCTACCAATCATCCTAAGGATGCCATCCTTCGACGGCCAATGATCTCATCAGAGAGAGATGTCTCTCTGCGGACGATTCTACTGAACGCGTTAATTGGCGACGGCTGCTGGTTTGTCGCGTTCCAAGATCAGGTCGACAGCTCCGCAATGACGACAGTGAGAGAATGAGAGATTGGAGAAGAGAAAGAGAGACAGAGAGTGAATGAGTGAGTGAGTGTGAGAGAAAGAGAGAGAGAGAGAGAGAAAGAGAGAGAAAGAGAAGCGAACGAACGCATCGTCGAGAGGTTGACGACGACAGCGCGAGAGCGCGGGACGTGGAGCGGCGCGGCGCGTCGCGACGCGTCGCGTCGCGTCGCGTCGCAGCGCGGCTCTGTGCGTGACATTTTTTGTAATGAAACCATGCTAAACGCACGTCGCGCGCGCTCTCGGCAGTCAGTACGGTAGACATCTGGCCTGCCTCTCGCCTGGCCGTTCTAATATTGGAAATTTCAGAGTACGTCCCCACCCGCCGCCTCCTCTTCGGGGGCACCGTACCATGTGTGGGACATATGTATAAACATAAGCTCGCGAGACGCCGAAATCGTCTCCGCCGAAACGTGGTCGCGATCGATCCACGATTATTCGCCTGTACCTCCAGATTTCCTCCCCTTTCATTTTCTTTCTTTCTCTTTCACGCGGATACTTGGTGGGACATTCCAGAAAACGTTCACTATGTCACATTACATATTCTCTAAAATCTTGAAAGTGGAATTTTTTCTAACTCTAAAGAGTGAAATCTTATTCTTAAAAATTGATAATTGAGTTCACTCTTTTCTAACATTGACTTTTTGTTATTCTTTAGAATTAGATTCCGCTCCAAAGATTTTAGAGAGCATAATGATCCGGTTTGCTGAGAAAGGAATATTTTACTGCGAGTTAATTTATATTTCTTTATTATATTAATAACAGTTTATATTTTGTGTTATATTAATTTGCATTTTATATTGTGTTCATTTACACTTTGTATTACATTAACTTACATTTTGTATCATGTTAATTTATATTTTGTATTACATCAACTCTATTATGAATTTTTTTTATGCTTGCAACAAAGAGAGTTTCCACGTTGCTTGAGTAATAATATTATACAATGATTGAAATTAATAACGGAATTTTTATAGAAGAATAAAATAAAATAAAGGAATCATAATAAATTATCTTAATAATTTTCTTTTCTTTATAATTCTCTTTCTCACTTAGAGTGAGATAAATCTATATATCTATTTATCTATCTGCCTATTTATCTTTCTCTCGTTCTCTTTCATCCATGCCGCTTTTTCCCATCGGCTGCGCTGGCCTGTCCGGTACTTTTTTCTCCTTTCTTGCGCCGCCATTGAAAGTGGAGCGAATTTAGTGAAACGTTTGATAGAGTCGTCGTCATCCCCAGTGGGTCTTTCACTTTATTTCGAAATTCGCAAATGGCACAATTGGAGAACTGAGGGAAATATCGGGGGAGGGCTGTTTGTTCTTGCTTATTATCGGCGCGATCGTTGGCAATTATAATAATATAATAATAATCAATTAAATACTGCCCACAGTCGTTGTAATATTATTCACGACAATAAATGCCGTTTATAATTACATCGATTGCAAGTATAATTAATAAAATTAATTCAGTACGCCGACGTTATTAAACGCAGTTTATCGTGGATGCCCCACTCCACTCTTGGTTCTTCTATAAAGAGACCGAGAATTGATCGTCGGCATCCCGGGGGAAAACAAAGAATGAAAAAAGAAGTCGGGGAGGGAGGGGGGGGGGCGGCTCTAATGTCCAAGCGGAACCTGGCGTTAGCGCGGTAATGCAATTCGCGAGTAACGCGAGTGACGGCGAAGCTTTTACATCCGTGCCGCGCGTAACCACAGCTGCGCGCAATTACGAGCGGCAGAGCCGCGGATTTTCTGCCGCGGCACGTATATCACCTCGCAACGGCACCGCTCTTGTTTGCTTAACTAAGCGTCTTAACGAATTTCCGGAGACGCGCGTCTCCGGCAAAGTCGGGAGCCAAAGCTCACCTTAACGACACGGCGGGGGGGGGGAGGGGGGGGACGGAACCCGGGAAGGAGGGACACCTCTCGGTGACGATCGATCGCAGGTGACATCCAAGTTAATTGCGTTCTCCCGACATTTGCGCGTCTTGCACAATGTCGCAGATATAGTTATCTACGAAAACACTTGCGGGGCATTCTGTTGATCGCACGACAATTGATCTCCCTTCCCCCCCTCCCTCCCCTCTTTTTCCCTTCAGCATCACCTCGAACCTATTTCATGCTAAATTGCGAAATCAGGAATCCGAGCGTCGAAAGATGTAATCGTTTCTTTATTCTTTAAGTAGAAGCTCAGAAGAGATCCCCAAAAAAATTAACTTTTGTATTTTTTAAATAATATTATTCATATAATACAATTAAATTTACATTATTTATATTCTTATTTATTTACTATGAGGTAGAAGAATATAAAAATAATGAATTTTAAGATTTTTGGTCACAACACTTTTCATTTTCCTTTCTTAGAACAAGATTTTTAAGATAATTTAATATTACACGCGTTAAAATTGCATGATCGTTTACCTATTTAGATCCAATTGTTCATTATCTGATTAAATTTAATTTGATTTCGTCCCATGACTTCATCATAGATAAAGTCTATTAGATAAAACATCAGGTTAAGCTTAACCACAAGTTAATCAGAAAATGAAAAATCGGACGTTAAAGATTAAAAACTTAATGTTAAAAACTTAAGGTATTACTTTATAAATCGAATATATGCACATATCAACATCATACTGCAATGTCTCACAATAACAAATTTTTAATTATATTCCGCATTTAACCAAAATTTTGTGTAACAGACAGCTGCATGACGGTTATAAACAAAAGAAAAATAAATATCCTTTTACACAAACGAATGGCGAAAATCAAATTATTTCAAGCGTTAAGCCAGGCAATTAAGCGAGATGCTGCTGTTAGAGGAATGTTTTATGCTGTAAAATGCAGCTTTGAATGGATCCTGCAACCGAATTACTCATGCGATTCTTTAAGATATCACATTAATTTTTTTTTCACAAATAATACAAAATCGTAATAAAACGATTTTGTACGATTGTCTTTGTCCGCTATTTGCTTCGACAAATATTTCGCATCTTTGCTAAGTATGTTTTAATTAATTTGTATCAGAAATGTGCCTGTCGTTGTTGCGAGATCAATATTCACGCGTAAAATGTATTTTCATTAAATACGTGTTTTAGTCGATCGACAGATTTTTTTACAGATGGCTAAAATCGTTTTTAATTTTATCAAACAGATATTTATGAATTCTTTTTTTAAATAGAATATAATAATAATAACGGTTATTTCTTAAATATCACTTTTCTAATTTTGTAAAAAAGATTGTTAAGTAAAAAAATAGGATAAAAATGCCCTTTAGAACAAAACATTTAGTGGAGCGTAAAAACAATTTTCGTTTATTGATAATTATAAAATACGCAAAGGAGATTGTTATTGTAAAATCATTGTTATGTTATTTTTTTAATGAACTTATTTTTTTTTTATTCTAGATAATGAGAATTAATAAATTGTAAAATAATATTATTTGATATACGTATTATATAATATTACAATAGAATCCATACATTGATCGATGAAGTAGTAGTAATACTACCTCTATGTGAAAGGCTTAGGTATTTCAATTGTAATATATCATATATATTATTACAGAGGTATAGTATTACTACTTCATCGATCAACGGACGGATTCTGTTCGCTCCTATCATAGCGATATATGTCATGGGAGATGACAGAAGGCCGCAAATACTAACACTTGCGCATATGCGGCGAGCGATTTGCGGACAACTGTAACAACAGAAGAAGGCGTCAATTAAAATTATGGTGACCATCTGTCACAATAAAGACCGACACGTCGCGACCGCGAATTGTTCCGTGCGTAAATCCGTCGGAACTGCGTAGCGCAACCTTTTTTCCATCGCCCACGCGAAACACGAGGGTGGATTGATTGATGAACGGCCGTAGAAGAATCAGAGAGCGTTGTTACGTGACCAGAATATGGGCTGTTGACGCTTTTATTGTCCGATAGTAATTAGTAATGGGCAGTGTCAGAACATCCTTTATTATTTTTTGTGTAATTAAATAAGACTACCTATATATAATAGATTAAATTGAAGTTGAGTGTTTTCGATTATTTATAATCGCATTAATCTCAAATTTGCAAACTCAATAAAAGCATCAGATAAAACATTAATTATATCTTTTTGTTGTAATATTTTAGAATCAAACAATTTCTTACATTTAAACAAAAATTTCTTTATTTTTTTGTTATACGAATTTTTTATTGGGCTTGTATTTATTTAAAAAAAATTTACTAAATCTTAATATATATGTTTTTTAATAATACTAACTAAATTATTGAGTAAATATTTACAATAAATAAATATTTTCTCAATAAAAAGATGATATTTAAGTCAAATTAATCAAAAATAAATATAATATATGCATTACATTTAGTAAATATTTATTAAAATTTACATTTCTTTCAGTGTAGGTTTTATATTGAGTTGTCCGGAAAGTTCGTGCCGATTTTGAAAGAAAATTGAAACACAGAAGATTTAAATCTTAGTATATAATACATTTATTAAATTTAAATCTTTTGCGGCATAAACTTTCCGGACAATCCAATACTTCATCACGAACTGAAATAATCACCCAGTTGACATAAAAATTACGAGTAGATTTACGTTGCAATAAAATGGGATGTACGAATTTATTATCAGCGCGGAGTTTTTATTATTCACAAAACACATTGCGCGATTTGGCGGAAACCGAACGATGGTTCGCGCCGAATTTCCCAGCGCAATTACGTACACGCTAAAACCCGACGGCATTTGGCGATGTAGTTTCGCGCGAAAAATTATAGCGAGTCATCCGTGCGGCCGTTTCTTGGACGCAACGAAGGGCTCGTTTGCATTTCACGTTAATAACAGGACCATGTGGCACCGAAGGCAGCCTGCTGCCAGAACTGCGCGCGTCAATAAAATAAAATTCCATCCGGCAGGAACGGCGGTGCGCCACGTGGATCTTAAAGATTACTCCCGTTTCCGCATTCGTGCCATTTAATTTCCCTTCCCGTGTAATTTTGCTCGCGTCGAACCGAAAATATTACGGAGTTCATGCAAATCGCCCGGCCCTAAATCGATTTATACATACGCGACGTTATAAATCGCACGAGAGAGCGACTAACTTTTTTCATAAATCAAAGATACGATCACGCGAATGTCTGCCGTTACCATTTTAATGTTATCGATTGAATGTAACGTTGTATTGTAATCGTTTAATATAACATTTATTATACTGAAAGATTTTTTTTATAATTCTTTTTGTTTATTTAAATTTATTAATTGATCGTATGGAGAAGTTATTTATTTTTTTTCTTTAGAAAAAAAGGAAAAGAAAGATAAAAAAAACTGATGTATGCACGCAAAATGTTTCACGCAAAATGAAAGGTTGATTACTATAATCCAATGTATAGTCAGTAAAAGACAGCTGTTGAATCGTTTGTTATATGATTATTTCATTCAACGAGTTCAATTCAATTTCCTTACAGCCATGTCGTTTCCGGTGATATGGTTTTGTCTTCGAGCATCGAATGACACATGCTCGAAATGCAATAGCGATGTATGTGATTTTGCCTGAGATAATATTACTATTGTATCTGATATAATACGCGTTTTATTTGTACAAGTGTATCAATTTTATTTATCAGAAAGATAAAAGATCTTCGAAGAAGTCTAATTCTGATGAATAGGATTGTAATACATAATATATATTAATAATTCTACATGTTCTCTGAAAAAAAAATGCTGTTGATTCAATTAAAGTCTACATACAGGTTGTCACTAACATAAGTGATTAATTCATGCATATTTTTATTGACATAAAAGCATAAATTGTTATTTCAATAATCAAGGCCTTTATGTCAATAAAAATATACATGAATTAATTATTTATGTTAGTGACAGTTCGTAATATAGACTTTAATTGAATCAATAGCATTTGTTTCTCAGTGTATATAATAGAATTAGAAACAAAGAATTCAATAGTAGTATAATTGTATTTAAATTAAAATAACATATCTTTGTCTACTTAAAAAAATTAAAATTTTTTAAATTGTTTGAGTCCACATTTAAGTATTCGAATTTTTAAAATAAAATTGTCTACTTTAATGAAATAAAAATGAAATTCGTATATAATATGTATATTCTTTTATTAATGAGGATATTTCATCGCATATTATGCAAGAAATGCAAGTATTAACGATCTGAAATTGCGACGGTAATTCGTGGGTAAATTTATTCGTAGTCCGTAGATTTGTTTGCGCGCAATTCTTGCGGAATTATGAAAAAAGGATCCGAGCGTTCGACTACTTTTAATGCTGGACGTAGCTATCGACATGAAGCAGCGTGCTCGTAAAAGTCCCAGCAACGCGATTACCGTCCCAGCAACGCGATTACCGTAATAAATATGAAACGAGATCTTGCAGCGTAAGCTGAAGGTAAAAGAAGAGGAATCGCGAGCGCGAACGTAGGCGGAGAAAAGAAACTAAGTACGCGGCAAGACCGTTGCGTACAAAACGCAAGACGCTTACGGGGTGTAGTACACTGCGGTACCACTTGTCAAGCCGATGTAAATCTTTATACTTAGTGTTTACGACTTCTGCGCGTGTTTGCAACCGGCAAACATCAGAGCGATAAGAAACATTGCAGTAAGAAATTAAAAATGGCGCGAGAAAGGCCATCTATGGAAAGCTCTTCTGTTATAGAAATTTAATATTGGATAATTTATTACTGAAAGATAGACATTAATTATTTATTTGAAATATTAAAAGGACAACGATGATTTTAATACCTAATATCAGTAATTAATTACTGCCTTTCAGTTTAAATTGGCTAATATTAGATTTCTATAAGAGTTTACTTCCGATTGCTCGAAAATTTAATAAAGAAATCTTATTCTCAATTTAATTCTGAATTTGTCTACGGCGTGCGATTTACTGAAAGTCACGTGCTATGAAAATCTTAATACTGTAAAGTACTTAAAACACCCATTTGTAACATTCACGCGAAATTAGTTTGTGGGAATTGTGGATCTTTCAATAACATTATTACAGATGTATTGAGAGTGTAATATATTTTATAATGAAAAAAATATTTTCAAAGTATTTTTCTAATAATTTATATAATATACAAATCCAGAGTAAACGACGTTTCAATTTATTAGGCTATCTAAAGATTTATTTCAATACGGCTTTGACAGATTTGAAATCCAATTTTAATCTTCTCGCTTAAAGAAGATTTAAATGCGTCCATTGAAGAGTAATAAAATCAAGTTTTTAAACGAAAATTCTATTCTAATAAAAAAATATATATAGGCGAAAAATTATTCGTAATTCATGACGTATACTCTCTCCAGTTCGGCGAACATTTGCGGAGGCTTTTCGTGATGGTCCATTTGTAGGCGAGTGCAGCCAAAAATGACGGGGGCGCGATCAGTTATGGACGGCAGCGTTCGCGTCCCCAATAATTTCGTGCTTCCGTGCCGTGACAGATCTTTGTTGGTTTGTAAAACTAATGTTCGTACATTCCATTAAAACGGCCATCGGTATGCGCGGCAACGATCTCGTCTCGCCGAGCACGTAGACGAAACATACGGCCGGCGTGGCGGGACGCTCTCATGAAATGGAATCAATCAAATATGAATCGTGTGCACGCGCGATGACGTGCATATAGGTGCCACGATCTCTCTTTGCTCGTTTTTCCGCATGTCGTCGCGACCGCGTCGACCCGAAACCTGGTCGAAAGCAGGTGGCACGTTTGCGGAAGTCGCTGATAGAAAAAGCTATTAATCTTCGATTATAATATTTTGATAACGTGAAATTCTTGTAAACCTTTCTTGAAAGAAAAAAATAAAAAATAGAAAGAGAAAGTAATAAAATTATATATTATAAGATAACTTTTGCGCGTGCATTGTTATTTTTCTTCTCTTTTAAATTTTTCTGGTGTTTTTTCTTTCCTTTGAATTTCAGAATTTCTCGCAAGTGTTCCGTAATACACACAATTGACTCATTTGTATTCTGCTCATTTTCTTTTCTTTGAAATACTAGGAATATCTGATTAAATAATAATCTCTACCTTTTCTTTTTTTAACTCTTTATTACACACGATGGGTTATTCGTGTCCCAAGTTAATTTTCATCACTTTAACAAATATATAAAAAAATATTAAATAATTCTTAGATATACTTTAACACCTTTAGAAAATACCGGTGTATGAAATGACGATTTTTTCCCCAAAAAAACAAATTAAATTCGGAAGGATAAAAAGAGATTTATTCAAAGTATTCTCCATTGCTAGTTACACATCTTTCGGGCAATTTGTGGATACCACGCCAATAAAAATCTTCCCCTTTTGTCGCGAACTATTCATCGAGCTATTTTTTCACATCTTCATACGAACCAAAACGCTGCTCAGCAAATGCGTGACCCATCGATGCAAACAAGTGGTAATTGGAAGGAGCCAAGTCTGATGTGTAAGCCGCATGGGGTAGAACTTCCCAGCTGAATGCTTCCAACGTGTCCCGAACTGGTTTTGGCGTATGTGATGGAGCATTGTCATGGAGAAAAATGACCTTGTGTTGCCTCTTTTGGTATTCTGATCGTTTTTTAAGCAACGAACGGTTCAAATCGATCAATTGTTGTTAATAGCGTTTGATATTAACCGTTTCGCCAGGCTTCAATAGCTCATAATCACCCCTTCTGAGTGTGGTTTATTATGAGCTATTGAAGCCTGGCGAAACGGTTAATACCAAACGCTATTAACCATCAAACACACAGCATTGTCTTTCTGCTAAAGCGAGTCGGTCTTGCGGTCGATGTGGATGGTGCATCTACCCATGATTTTTTTTGCGCTTGGGATTCTCAAAAAACATCCACTTTTCATAACGATACGGTGCAAGAATGACTTTCTTCTGTATCGTTCGAGCAAAATTTCACATGTGTTTTTGCGCCTCTCCATCTCTGTCTCTCGTTCAATTCATGTGGCACCCATCTGCCGACTTTCTGAATCTTTCCCATCTCTCATAGGCGATTGGAAACAGTTTGTTGACTAACGCTCAATTGCTCTGCGAGTTGCTTTTGTGTTTGTGAATCATCTTCATTCAGCAATGCTTGCAATTCCACGTCTTCGTACTTTTTGGGCGGTTTTCCGTGTTCCTTGTCTGCAACATTGAAATCTCCAATTTTGAAACGCTGAAACATTGTACACACGTTTTTTGTGATGGAGCATGTTCACCATAAGCTTCTCCAAGTAATCGGTATGATTCTGCAGCAGTTTTCTTCAAATGAAAACAAAAAATTAATGCTGTCCGCGAATGCTCCTTATTTGATACAAATTTCGTCATATTAAACACAGCAACACAATACTATGCAAATACTTTTCAATCAAATCATTTTGCGCGTTTGACACTTGTTGATGATACAATAAAAAGGCATATAATGTTAAATCTTTGTACTTCACATTGCATTGGTCCGCCATCTGTTTCTCAAATCGTCATTTCATACTTGTACACCTGGTAAAGTTGTACATTTTACAAAATTGAATATAAATGTTATAATTAATTACTTAATATAATTAATTACTTAATGTTCCTAGTTTTTCGAAGAAAAGAAATATGGGACAAGACATGATCCAATTGTGTGTACATACTAACAAAGCAATCTTATAAATACTTTCTATTAAAAAATGTTAAAGATGTTAAAATATATATAAGAATAATTTTAATAATTCTTTTTCTTATACTTATAAAAAATTAATTTTATATACAAACGACTCTATTAATGTAAAAGGACCCGGAAAAATCATTTATATA
>NW_012130068.1:5417383-5426783 GCF_000143395.1 Atta cephalotes | reverse complement strand
ATATATTAAAGAGTTAATTACGTTATCACTCTTAATTATCGTTTGCTCCCGTAACTGTCCCAAGGTCCATCGTGAAAGCAATTTGCATATAATTTATGCCACCGCCCGCAGGTGAGAAAGCGGCTCGCGAGCATGAAAGTGGAGGGCGGAGTGGCAACGACGACGATCCTCCACAAGATCAAGGTCAAGGAAGAGACGAAGGAATGTTGCGGCTACCAGCAGGCCTCGCCGTCGTGCACGTCGGCGGCCACCACCGCGACCGTCGCGACGCTCACCGTTTCGCCCGCGACGGCGATCACCACGACCGTCACCAACAGCAACGGCGTCTCCACCGTGAACGCGAATCCTTCCACAATCACCACGGCGATAGTCGCCGCCGCCACCGCCACCCCCGCTCTGCAGTCATCCAGCATTATTTGCCATCCACCGACGACCGTCTCCAACACCGTAGACTCCTTTCCAGTCGACCTCGACTTCAAGGCTAAGAATAAGGGTGAGTACACAGTGAAAAACATTTTGTATTTTTATTGGAAACGAAAGTCCTTGTTAATATTCTGCGTTGAATTTTTTAATATATTAATTCCAGTAAGTATTAATTCCACATAATGTGATTATGCTATTTGGCGAATTTGGCGGATTGTGAGAACTTGAATTAGTTTATTTTTAATGATTGATATAGTGAGTAATCTTTACCAAAGTTATTATATACAGTAACAACTGGAAAATCATATTTTTCAATTGTGTCACTTTTGATACAAAAAAACAACATATGGAGTTTCTAAAAAATTATAATCATTTTCAAGAAAAATACACAAAAAATATTCTAAATTTTAGTAAATCATTTGTTTAAATAGTAATGAACTAAATATTTATTAAATATAAAAGTATATTTATTCGGTACAAAAACCATTGATTTGATTTAACAATCATTTTTTTATTGAATAAATATTTATTTACGTAAATGTTTGGTTAGCACTATTCAAACAAATATTTATTATAAAATTTAATACATTTTTTTTCAATATATATTCATTCTACTTGATATATAAAACTACAAATGTATAATTATTTTCTACTAACTTGTAGCAATAATAACTATAACAATAGAACTCCTAACTAGAATTATTTTATCAATTTTTGCAATGTGTACAGTCACAAACGCTTTTCTTTCAGTGTGTTGAAAAGATATCGATTGCGTGACAAAGAAGCAGTGACTCGATGGTGCTTTCGTATCCTTGAAATAATATCGATCTTCATGAAAGTCGATTATCTTGAAAAAAATTTTATTTTATTAAAATATATTAATATCGTTTTTGAGATAGGTTCCACTTTTTGGAAGCTTCTAACAGAGTCTAATGCGGATGAATATTTTCATAAACGAATTTCTACTTTCTTGGAAGACAATCGATTAGGTCAACCTTGTTAATGTGTAAATATCAATTTGCATTGACCTATCGATTTCTTGCCACAATCTAGTTTCGTATAATGCTTTGCAAAATGTAAACTGACATATTGACAGATTCTTGACGTGACATAATGGAATTAAGTAGACTGTTGTTTCATGATATGTGGCTATGGGAGAAAATTCTTTTACTGCATTAAAAGACATAAAATGGGATCGAAATTGAAATATATGAAACTTTAATCGCTATTAACACGCGAATGATCACGTACCATTATTAGCTTCAGGTTTAATTATGACACGGTCACCAATGATCTCGTTGCGTAGAATACCTGACGTTCAGAGTTGTTAATATCCTCTTCACTTCCATCACAGTCGGCAATATATTGTAATAACGTGTCGGCGGAGTGACACGTGTCGTTTGAAAATTAACAACGTGGCCACTCTAGTCTATTTGATCTATCGCACGACCGGAAAAAACAAATCGCTCGGTACCCAGCTGAATCGAACTAGCAGGAGGTCGCTATTCTATTAATTCGGGATATCGACATTTCTCGTTCGAGAGCGTGTCGATGGTGTAGCGCACAGGTGCGGTAAGTGCAGTTTATCTAATTTCAGATTCGCATCACGGTACATTATTTTTTTTAGTCATCCTTAACGCGGATTTCCGTGCTTAGCGCAGCTGTCAGTCGTCATGCTGTCGCTTACAATCTGTCACTTACCAAGATCACCATGCGACAGCCAATTTTAAATTGCTGACGAAATTATTAAGTTTTTTAATTAAAATGGATACAGGTAACAGAAATCGTAGAAATAAAATTTCAATTCGAACGAACAAAACTACTGTGTAAATTATACGTAACCCTATCCAAAGTTTGTAAATTTAATACGAAATAATAACAATATAACTTTAAAATATGTAGAATAGACCGAAATCGGATCAATATAAGCTTTGTTTATTGTTTTTGGTGCAGAGAAAACAATAGACAACAGTTTTATATAACGCAAAAGTAACTAGCCGGTTTGAAATAAAAAACCGACAACAACTGTCTCAAAGTTTATTGATTCGATTGGTCTATCCTATATATATAAAATTTCTTTTCCAAGCTTTTGTCAGCTTTATTACTGGAAATATTAACATTTTTTACTAAAAGAATTAAATGAATAAATTATTATAAAAATAAAAAAGATAATGAACCGAATATTTTATTAGTATAAAAGACAATTATTGAAAAGTTAAAAAATTTTAGAATTTCTTCAGTAATACCAAGAAAAAAACAATTTTCTGAAATCTAAACATTTAAGTATATATAATTCTAAAAATAGTTTTATTGGACTATTAAAATAATTACGTAAGAATCTCAAGCATGATAAGCAATATCGCAATAAATAGTTTTAGCAATAAAGCAATAAAAAGTTTTGACATTCTAGAAGTCAGTTTGAGCATTCTACATAATTATTTTGATAATCTAACAAAATTATTTTTAGATCTGAATAGAATGGCAAAAATTTTTAGATATTTTAGCAAAATCGTTCTTTTTATGTGATCATTCGGTACTTCTATACTGTTAAAAACTTGGGCTCTGTAATAATTCCAAAAGGTCTTTAAAATACGAACCTAGTTAGGTAGATCGTGTGACGCTTTCCCAACGAATGTTTCCGGAAGTTGACCCCGATCCTCGAAACTGAAAATTAAAAGGAACGACCTCGCCGATGTCCGCGCGAGAGCCCACGCTGTGGGCGCATCGTACATTAGTTCGGAATATTGCATGGCGGTACCCGTATATCCAGTCCACGCGCTCTCGCTCGAATCGTACATTCAGCCCGAGCCGGTTATCTAGACGAGCGGCGAGCCCGCAGCTAACTTGGAAACCGGGGCTCAGGAAAAAAGCCCCTTCTGGCACATCAAAGCCCGTCATCGCGTCCGAGCGCGGGTTCTCTCTCATGTCCTCTTTGCTCGTCTCAGGATCGCTTTTTGTTGAACGCAACGCTATATAAAATCGTCATAGATGTGCGAGGTGTGCCGTTCGATTAATAATTCGATGATTAAAAAATCCTTTATAAAATAAATAGGGAATAAAGATTCTAAACGGTTAAGCTTCATCTTTAGTGTTTAAATAATTCAGCATGAATTTATATACTAAGGTAAGTGGTCCAACAATGAACCATGTAAATTTTAGAAGCTTATATCTCTTTCAATTATTGAATTGAAGATCTGAGTTTTGACATACAGTTTATGAATTTTGGTTATATATTGTAAATAATAATTTTTAAGTTATTTTTTAAATTTAGCCACAATTTCGATTATTTAAAAAATCGGAATGTGGTTCATTGTGTACAAGGAATATGTATACAATGAACCATGCTGTTTTTAATAATAAACTAGATGTTTTATACTGTGAATTGTTAGGATTATTTTAGTTTTGCTCTATTTTAAATATTTATTTATAAAGTAGATAATTATTAAGGTGGTGAGAATTTACAAGGCCGACCGCGTTTTTTTTTCCGTTTTGAGTGAAAAAAACGTGTCAAATGAGTATATTTTTATTGAGATTTTAGATGGGACCGTATTCTAAATAATCATTACAATGAATTACAATGAATATTATTTTGAAGATTATCATAAAAAAGATTATGTGGTCTACAATACCATGGTTCATTTCACTACGTCAAAATGATTCATTGTAGACTACCTAACCTTTTCCACAATAATCTCCTAAATAATGTGGTAAAATAATATAACAGAAAAAATTGCTTACAGAATAATAAAGCCAAATGTGCACAAAACTATTGCACAATGAAAAAAATGATAGGTACAACAAAAACATAAAAAATGCATAAAACTTACGAAAAAAACTTACTTTGCAATCAAATTTCTTAAAATAACATTATATGGCCGTCTTTGGCGCGATTTGCTAGTTGATTGGGGAACCGAGGAAGAGTTTAAATGCGAGTCGCTGCACAATATATGATATATGATAGAAGCACAATCTGATAACGCATTTACGAAATATCGCAATGGTTTATAGTGTACTACTGGTTCACTATTAGATTACTTATTCTACAGGTACATTTTCAATCCTACAAACTGTGCATCGATTTTAATTTTACTCTTAAAATGCAAACCTAGAATTAGAATAATAATGTCACAAATTAAATTGAGCAATTTAATAATATTGATGCTCACAGACGTCCTAGAAAAATTTTAATAATCTGATGCTGATAAGCATCTTAAAACTTTCAAATAATTTTATTACGAAAAATACTACTTCCGCTTGAATTCGAATTCTTTAAAAAAATGTAATAGAAATTCACGACGTATAAAAAACATAATGATCTATTATTATATTAATTAGAAAGAAATTAAAAGAAAAATTCTATTTTACATTATCATTATGTATTGATAGTTAATGGGCTTAGTGGCTTTGTACATGTCTATCGCGGTCCTTAGTACGAATTTAGGTGCATAGAAGCATACATGTGCACGCGTGGTGTATGCGGAAGCGTAATGCAAGAGATCACAGGCCAAGGCAAAAGAGGAAAAGAGGGAGAGAGAAAGAGAGAACGATAGAATGTGCTCCGTGGGGGATGATGGCGAAACTCCTGCGAGCAGTCAGTCAACTTGGCTGGCCCGGTGTGTGTCGGTTAGGTTTGTGCGCCGCCTGACTGCCTGGTCCAGACGCGATAAGGCACGTCCGACACTTCCACTGGGATTCTGCTCGAGGCTGATATCATATCCGCCCGCGCTGCCGGGGTATTCCCGACGCTATGCCGTTCGAGGTGTATTTCGCGATAGTCACTCGCACACCGCGTGTACTTACGGGGTGCGGCTTACGACCTGGAGCTCGTCCTCGGCGTTACATCTGTCTCTCTTCTCGTTACCGAGAATCTTCTCCTAAAACTGAAGGGCTCATGATATCAGGGCACTAACGGGAGAATAAGTTAGTGATGCGCTTCGAAATCTCAGGATGTCATTTAGTTTTATAGATGTACTGAATATACAGTTAAGCCCCTTTGAAAGCGATGTTTAATTTAATTACTGACTTTTAGGATAACGAAATTGTCCTGAGGCTCCATTTCCATAAACGTTAACTGGGCCATTTAACATTGTTTTTTTTTATTTTTTACAGTTGATTTCTGTAATAATTGAAATTAATCGAGGCTGAATCCTTTGCTTTGTGTAATTCTGTTTTTGAAAAGAGACAGGAAATGAAATTAAACCACGGCTAGCGTTTTTCGACATTTATGGCATAACAAGATCAGAAAGAGATTTATCAACAGACGTCCAATTATTTTTGATTAAAGTCAGGGGAACGGCCCGTATACATCTTCTCTTTCTCCTCTGCATTTAGCTAAGTTAAAAAAAGACATTAGGCATCGCGTGACGCGTTAACTTTCAAGTGTGCAACCGATCAGACGGAAACAGTGACCAGGATGAAATCCGAGGATGACGTCCTCGGTACTTAAGTGGTACGCTTGTCGGCGAGATGAAATCGAACACATGGAGTCGCGAGATGTCGAGATCGAATTGGCGGGGAAGAGGCCCGCGAGAAGAAGGATGCGAGAAAAACGGCGGCGTCGGCGGCGGCGGCAGCGGTGGCGGCGAAAGGGGCGGAAGAAAAAGGAGCTCTGTTCGAGATGAGGGAGAGAGAGAACGAAGGAGAATTCGAGAGCGGGAAGACCGTGGGTAGGGATTGCGATCAAAGCCATCTGTTGCATTGTCCCGGCAATTAGGAGGCGACAGCTGAGTCCCACCGTACTTACTTCCAGCCAGGGACTCTCAGCCGCGTGGAGCACGTGCGCTTTATCGATCTCGCTCTCTTCGTACCCCGTCGAACGTCGCCCACGAAGACCACCTTGCTCCGTGCGGAACCTTGCGTATGGCTCGAGTGCGTAAACCCGGGTGCTAATCTGGGTGCAGTTGTAGTTAGCAACTGCGATTAGTAGTCGCATGTATTCTTTCGTAATCAGTACGTCATTTATATCAGTAAATAAAGGGAGCTTTCCAGCAGAGGCACAAATCGACACAAAAGTCATTGTATCTTTGTTTCTTACTAATTATCGAACAAGAACAGGATGACTCTTCTATCAATTTGTGTCTCTTGCTGGAAAACTCCCAATAAATCTTAAATTAAAATTTTTTATGTACTTTCAATGAATCAACGTTAATGATAATACTTGTTGAGCGATATCATCATTTCTTGCATTTTCTTAGATTCATAGATAAAGACTATTAGACAGATTTGACTCTAAAGTTCTACGTCTAATAGAATTCGATTAAGCACGTTAAAGCTATTGTACACAAGTTGACGAAAAGATATATTTGTTTAATATAAATTTAGAAACGTGAGTTAAACCGTAAAGTTTGCATTACACTTTATTGTTTAGATAAAATATGTATTTTATAATTTAAAATGTTTCACTTTGACTCAGATTAAATCAGGGTACAATGGCTTTAACATGCATTGTTTTAAAAATTATCCCTATAAAGTAAACAATTCATTTTCAGAATCTCTAGACATTTATATTTAAAACTTTATGTCTAGGGGTGTACAAGTATGAAATGACGATTTTTTTCCCCAAAAAAACACGTTAAATTCGGAAGAATAATAAAAAGAGATTTATTCAAAGTATACTCCATTACTAGTTACACATCTTTCAGGCAATTTGTGGATACCACGCCAGTAAAAATCTTCCCCTTTCATCGAGCCATTTTTTCACATCTTCGTACGAATCAAAGCGCTCAGCAAGTGCGTGACCCATCGATGCAAACAAGTGGTAATCGGAAGGAATCAAGTCTGGTGTGTAAGCCGCATGGAGCAGAACTTCCTAGCTGAGTGCTTCCAACGTGTCCCGAACTGTTTTTGCCATATGTGATGGAGCATTGTCATGGAGAGAAATGACCTTGTGTTGCCTCTTTTGGTATTCTGATCGTTTTTTAAGCAGCGAACGGTTCAAATCGATCAATTGTTGTTGATAGCGTTTGGTATTAACCGTTCGCCAGGCTTCAATAGCTCATAATAGACTACACCCTTCTGGTCCCACCAAACACAGAGCATCGTCTTCCTGCCAAAGCGATTCGGTCTTGCGGTCGATGTGGATGGTGTCTACCCTGAGTCTACCCATGATTTTTTGCGCTTGGAATTCTCAAAAAACATCCACTTTTCATCCCCAGTAACGATAAGATGCAAGAATGACTTTCTTCTGTATCGTTCAAGCAAAATTTTTTTCACATGTGTTTTTGCGCCTCTTCATTTCTGTTTCTCGTTCAATTCATGTGGCATCCATCTGCCAACTTTCTGAATCTTTCCCATCTCTCGTAGGTGATTGGAAACAGCTTGTTGACTAACGCTCAATTGTTCTGCGAGTTGTTTTTGTGTTTATGAATCATCTTCATCCTGCAATGCTTGCAATTCCACGTCTTCGTACTTTTTGGGCGGTTTTCCGTGTTTCTTATCTGCAACATTGAAATCTCCAATTTTGAAACGCTGAAACCATCGTTCACACGTTTTTTGCGATGGAGCATGTTCACCATAAGCTTCTCCAAGTAATCGGTATGATTCCGCAGCAGTTTTCTTCAAATGAAAACAAAAAATTAATGCTGTCCGCGAATACTCCTTATTTGGTACAAATTTCATTATATTAAACATAGCAACACAATACTATGCAAACACTTTTCAATCAAATCACTTTGCGCGTTTGACACTTGTTGATGGTACAATAAAATGGCGTATAATGTTAAATCTTTGTACGTCACACTGCATTGGTGCGCCATCTGTTTCTCAAATCGTCATTTCATACTTGTACACCGGTAATTACTAAAAGATACTTTTCAAAAACATATTTAGAAATTTTTAATTTCTTCTGTTCGAGATAAAAATCAGGACTATATTAATTTATATTAAAATTCTACAAGTGAATTATAACTGTTGATTTCATAGAGATTTAAAAACTGCGAAAATAGTGATAAATTTTACGAAATATTAATTACGAAATAAATTGCCACGTAAACTTGTGTAATAATCTTATACTTCTGTGAAGTCATACGAAGTTCCATGCAACTGTGAAAACAGTAAGGATCGCTGTAAGCGTAACTGCTAATTGCGAATGACTTACGTCAGTAACAGTGTGGCGAAAGTAACTCGTGGAAGGAACGGTTGATTGACGTAATAGTTTGCGGAGAACTTCTTCATCGTTATGGAATGTCTGGCTGTGATGCGTGCTACGAAGAAATAAAGAGCCTCAGTGAGAAACAATTTAATGCACGAGAGATATCGGTACGCATATGAGCACGAAAATCTATTTAATTTGTATTTAATGGAACTTATATCTAGTTCTTAGTACATTATTACAATATTTAATACTAGAAGAATCAAGCAATCATTATTGCCCGTTTCTATTTTTTTAATTAATATTATATTTCTTACAAAAAAATAGGATCTGAAATTTTTTGACTTTTCAATCATTGTGTGATTCATTTTTTATACTGATAAAATATTTCGTTTTTCATCTCTTTTTTTATTTTTAAAGTTTAAATTTACTCGCTTGTTTTTCCCTTTATAGAGAGTACACAAAAAACTTCTAATATTAGTGCAATTTCAATATGATTGACTGATTGTAAATAAACTGGAAGTAAAACGATTACATTTTCGCACTAGAAAATGGTGTGCGAGTTAAAATATATAAAAATTCAAGTGACTCGCGTGACGCAGATTTACAGATGAAATTGTTTTCGTCGTTCGAATATGTAGATATTATCATGGATAACGGATATCTTCGAACAGAACTCAAAGAAAAGTTTACCCGCGGCATCGAACAGCCGCGACGCTTCAGATGCTGCCTTGGGTTCCGCACGTATATGTTGTGTGTGTGTGTGTATGTGTGTGTATGTGTGTGTGTGTGTGTGTGTGTGTGTGTGTGTGTGTGTGTGTGTGTGTGTGTGTGTGTGTGTGTGTGTGTCGCGTACGTACGTAGTACGTACGTACGTAACGTACGTAA
>NW_012130068.1:5412526-5417363 GCF_000143395.1 Atta cephalotes | reverse complement strand
TGTGTGTGCGCGCATATGGTCCGCAAGGATAACCCACATGGGTAAACTTTGATTTTCTACTAGTGACGAAGACAAACGGAGTTCTGCAGAAAAATGGCGCGCGGTTGTCCGAAATTTTCTATGGTACACGCCTCCTTTCACATATGTATCGAAATTTACGACATATTGTAAAAAGCCGAAAATGTTACGAGTAATTTCACGCAGATAATTTACGTCACCTTTACTCGAAGCGTTATTAAAATAAATTTTGCATTAGGAATTTCATTTTTACAAAATCAATAAAAGGTGGAAAATACAGATTGGCTCTTTCGATATTTTTTAAACGACATCACTAAAAAAAAAGTGTTTAATTTTAAGATATTAAAATGTTTTATTCTTATCTCCATTTTTTAAAGACGATGTGTTTTAAATTCAAACATATAGTGTTTTGTTTATTAAAAAAGTTTAAAATATCTTTAAGTATTTGAAAAACAGAGACAATAATTAAATACTTTTTTTTGAGTGATTCTACGGTTATAATCGTTATATTTTCCGCGGAAAGAGAAATCGTCGGAGCTTTCAACTTCAATCCAATTTAATCGCTATATAACAGGCTATATAACAGGCTTGCTTTCCATTTAGTGACACAAATCGATACACACATCGTTCTATCTTTCTTGACAGTTTAGTGAATAACAAAGATAGAACGACACACTTGTGTCGATTCATGTCACCAAATGGAAAGTACTCCTTATTGTGATAAAAAATGACGACCAACGCTTTACTCGATGATATCGAATACCGCGGATGCTCGTCACGATCAAAAGAAATCAGCGAAGGAGAGTGTTTCCTGATAAGCTTCCGAGGACAGAGTAAAACGGGCTGCGAGACGACGGACGAGAGACAAGGATGGAGAACCGCTGCAGGAAGTAACAGCTGGTCGAAGGGATAGCAACATCAGCAACAGCAGCGGCAGCAGCAGCGACGGCGACGGTGGTGGTGGTGGTGGTGGTGGCGACGGTACGGTGGTAGCAGCGCGGCTGTACCATTACCATCACCCAGCTAGATACCTTCTCTCCAGGTTTCTTGTACATACAGGCACATAGGCACACACACCCACACGTGCGACAATATGAACGAAAGACACGCTGCATCGGCGCAACCGGCAAGATTGTACTCGTCACAAGTTCAGCTGAGTGACAGTCGCGTGCAATCACAACGCGACTCTGATTAAACATTCGCGTGTCGAGCACATGCTCTTGCACGCCGACGGTCTTTAACCTTGGCTACATGTACAGAGAACTTTGACAAATGTGGACTCGCGGGCAATGAGATTCAATAAGACCTTACCTTACTCTTTCTTCGAACACACGTCCGAGGATAGTTCGAAAAATTCTATTCTTATATAATTAAAAACATATTTTTGACAATATTTTTTTATTTTTCAACATAAGTCCTCTTCAGTTAAATATACTTATTCTAACGATATTCTTACTTTTTTTATACTATCTATATATGATTTCTTAAATCTTCAAAGCTAGTTTCGATTAATTTGAGACGGATCTTTTCCTTGCTTTATATTTAGAAGAAGGAAAAAGTCACTGGGGTCTAAATCTAGTAAATATGATGCGCATGGAAACAATTCAAAGAGCAATTTATACAATTTCGCAATTGAAGAAGTATGAGTGGGTGTATTGCCATGATGGAACCAAACGTTGGTTGCTTTACATGAGCGAAACAAAGAAATTGAATGCATCTGAAATTCTAATAATAGTTCTGGACGGGATCAAACTTAATTAAAATTATAACAGTTTATGGCGTTATTTCTATGTCAAGTCGAAAACTTTTCTACCCCCATATCTAATCTTCCTCCCATTTTTTTTTCTGAAACATTTTTAATAATGATGAAATTACGCTAACTATTAGACAAGATTAAATGACAATACATCAGATACGTGTGACAACTGATATTACAATTATTTACCTGCCGCAGTAACGGAATAATTATACCGCAACACATTATTCGATGCAATAATCATATTTGTTAATTACTTCATTACAATCTATTTACATAATTATATCGTTCATTATTTACATGTTATTATATCACATGCATAATTATAATTATAATTTTATTTAGGAATACAATTGCGTGGCGAGCTCGCGTCTGGTCTGAAATTTTTCGGACTGGAAGAAGAGAACACGAGAATTATGTACAATGCTAAACGATAGCAGGTTGTTATTACAGAATAAAGTCAGTATCTAAAAAAATAGCAGCAAACTGTTTATTTCTATAAAAATTTCATTTTTTATACTTTATAATATAATGATATAAAAACACAAATAAATGTAATCACAGAAGAAAAATAATCAGGTTTGTGTTTAAGTAACGCCTCAGTAAGGTTTATGAGTGATTTAGTAATGACATAATTTTTATATTTCAAACTGTATAATCATTCAATATTCGTATTATTTATATGATGTGCAAAATTATTTGTTTCTGTTAATATTGAAAAAGCGTAATGTAGAGATTTAAATGTCTGTTTCATTGTTTATTATAATCATCATACAAATTTTTACAATAAACATCCAGCTCTCTCTCGGTTCGCAGCCATTATTATTTCAGTTTGAAAAATAATCCACTATTTCTTGTAACTCAGTTAAAAACTAAACTAAATGATACAAAGAACGAATGTCGGGACTTCTTCACGTTTCTCCTTAGGTCTGTTTTCTATGACTGAACTAGTGTACACTTTTGGAACTTCAAGTAAGACAGATATATATTGTTTAACATTTGGCGAAAGCGAAAAAGAAAGTTCTAGTGCAGTTTAGTGCAGGAATAAAAAAACAGATGTTGATCTTATTTAATGAAAAACACTAAATTGTGCAAATTTAGCACAACTGACAGGTGTATTATCAATATGAATACACATTAATTGTCAGTTGTGCTAATAATTTTGCCCTAGAAAATATTTTTGGAAGATATTTTTGACTTTTTCTTGTAATTGTGTTTATTTCATTATGTTGATTTCTATAATTTGTAAGTATATGTAAGAAATTAAGTGTTTTATCAAAATTATTATTTTTCTGCCACTTTCTTTAGAGAAATAGACCATTTCACAATAACAACCATTTATATCAACGCTTTCGTTTAGCACCGTCCTTGAGCCGAATTTTGTCCTGAGTCAATCAATCTTTGTTTTATCGCGTTGCCCACTTAATCGGAGCATTGAGACATGATTCGAAAATAGATGGATTCTGGATGCTTGCACCCGCATAGATGTCAATCGTTGCACCATAGAGATGTATGCATCGCCATGATTTCGTATCGTAAAGTCATTGTCATTGGAGAGTCCCACTATTATCGGCTCGGCTGTATTTAATCGCTTCGGAATAGAAACGAACAGAAAATTGTTCGATAAATTCGATGGGAACAAGCGTGTGTAAAGAAAACGCTTGCAGCAAATTAATTAAATCCACGTCTGGCGTTTTACTTTGACTTGTACGGCTATCACCCGTAAAATGACATCAACGTTAATAAATCGCAAGCGAATAAACATCAGTGGAGAGAGCCTGCAACGTTTATCATATATTTATGGCACATTACAATCGAATAATATTGTTACAAATGTTATGTCTGAATTTACAGATCGCAATTAAACATTCTGTCCTATCCGTTCGCCCGTCAATCGGCAAATTAATTCGCCGACAGATAACAGAAAGAGGCGTGTGACAAATTGTTAACAAACCGAGTAGAGAGTAACGATTTATCGTGCGTTTTTACATACCGAGAAACGTCGCGCGAAAGAAACTTGTAGCCGAAAAGTCACAATGATTGTCACATAATTACGATTTATATCAAAGTAACAGCTATATACTTTGCGTGGAAATTTTTCTATTATTTAATATTATTAAGGAAGGAAAACTCACGTAGATTTTTATAGCAAAAACAATTCTTTATATCATTCATTTAACAATAAAAGAATAAAAGCCATTCAGGTCATTCTCAGTATCGTTTGTTTAAAATTCACAAATAATTCACAAATAATTCAATCTAAATAATAGTGTCAAATTAATCCTCTTGCGATTTCTTTGCTTTTTATTGCATCAAATTTTCATACGTAATGACATACGAGCTACAAGCAAACGATGTATCTTTGTATATATTTTATTATTTGACATCGTTATTTACATTTGAATTAATATTATTATACAGAGGATGACTTAATGATAAGATCAAATTTATTCTTTTGTTATAAAATGAAGTGACGGTATACATACTGATGGTATACAAAATTGTTTTTATTATAAGAATCTGCATTGTTTTATATGCTTTTTCTTTAATAATATTGATTTATTCTCAAAGTTTTGAGAATATATATTTTTTATCATTCTTATTTTTTTTTATTTTTATTTTTTTACTTAATCGATTCCAGTTATCGCGGTGAGGCAAACACTATTTTCGTAATCGCCACTCGTGATCTTCCTGTCGACATCTTCGCGGCAGTTACCGAGACTATCGAGGGGATTTTTCCGTGGGATATCACGACGACGCCCCATGTAACCACCTTGCCTTTATGCAAGCGGTGGAAGGTGCTTGTGTGTACTCAGGCTCCCCGTCATATCGCATAAGCTGTGAGGTAGTTTAGTTTGTCGAGAGTTCAGGTACAGGTAATTACCTACTGGCTACCGGCGTCAGGTGGTAGTGACACGGTAGCGTCGACCTCCTCCTCGTTTTCCTCCTTCTCTTCTTACTTGTGCGTACCGTCTTCTCTTTCCTCTCTCCCCTCTTTCTCTCTCCCTCTCGGCGAATATGCTCTCTCTCTCTCTCTCTCTCTCTCTCTCTCTCTCTCTCTTC
>NW_012130068.1:5400155-5411894 GCF_000143395.1 Atta cephalotes | reverse complement strand
TTCCTTCCTTCTTCCTTCGTTCGTTCCGTTCCGTTCCGTTCCTTCCTTCCCTTCCTTCCCTTCCCTTCCTTCCTTCCTTCCTCCTCCTCCGTCGTACGTACTCTCTCTCTCTCTCTCTCTCTCTCTCTCTCTCTCTCTCTCTCTCTCTCTCTCTCTCTCTCTCGATACTTCGGCCATATTCGCACGTAAATGTACTCACGCAAAAATACCTCATGACGAACAGTTCCATTAACTTAATGGGATCATCCCTGTCGATAGATTGACCATCTTATCTGACAACCTTCATGTGCGCAAAGTTCGGGTTTTGCATTAATTATTTAGTGCTTTATCCGATATGCTTAAAATCTGGTTAATTTTCCGAAATTGTGAAGGGCCTGAGTTTTCAGTGAGTCGATAATTAGCCGCAAAAAGCCATTTATAATCTATAAATTCGATAGTTCGTGTTAGATTAATTACTATACTCGACTTGTAAACATGTGTTGTCATGTTGATTTACAGCCTTAGGTTATACGTTTTATGGGATCTTGCGGATCTTTAATTATATGCTAGTTATGCGCCCGTATATATTAGGTGTAATAAAAAGAAATCCATTATTTTTGCATAAAATTGAATGGAAAAATAATGGATTTCTTTTTACTACACCTAATATAATAAATGTTTCAACCAATAAAAAAGTTTTTAGCGCGAGTTTGTTATGATAATAACGCTTCGAGGATATAACTGTCATTTCGATAATGTCATTACATTATTAGCATTCTAGAAAACAAAGAGATATGAGTAATAATTATTTCTGAACGGTGGAAGAACTTATAAATTATATTTCAAATAATTTTCCATTTCTTTAAGCTTTGCTGTACTATTTTTTAATATTCCTGATTTTTTAATTTTTGTAATATTTTATTAATTAATAATTGAATTTTGTAACACTTTCCAATATCTCATTTTTATAATATCTTTACAAAATTTTATATTATTGAAACATGAAAGCTTTTTTTTCAGGTTCTATTCGTATACGCCAATTTTATACTGAAAAAATTAAATATTAATAAATATATGTTTGAACATCATCTTAATTACAAGAATTTTAAAGAATAATATGTATTACTTTTTATTTAATGTTTTATATAAAATTTATCTAAAATAATTTATTTAAAAAATTTTTTTTCTAGAACATTAATTGCTGTAACTCGACACAGATAGTCTCACTAATCAAAACTATTTTATTCCCTTACATCGATAAATAAACATTTGTTACATTCAATAATTGTTTTAATGATTTTCTTTCAAAGCCATGATTCTACATTACATGATCAATGAGAAAAAACTAAGATAAAAATATTAAATTTTCTTATGTGATGCCATCCCTAATTTTTTGAATTTAACTCTTACCACTTCTGAAATAAAGGAGTGACACAATGAATTAAAAATCTCTTTTAAATTAAGATAAAAATTTTACCTTCGCATGCGAGCACGAAATCTGATAATTAATCTATCCACAGAAAAATATTATTTGCTAAGAAAAGTAATTATTCAGTATATCTTCTTTCTTTTATTAATAACGTTTATCTTTAACAAAGAATATTTCTTGATAACAATCTTAAAATACATACTCATTACAAATCTTAGAAAACTCATTATTACGTACTCCAAACAAAAATTTATTTTTTTAAAGAATACACTATAAAATTGATCGAAGTAGCGAATTTATAAATAAGAAATCGAATTTGTTTTAATTTAAGAATCTTAATTGAAGTACTAACTTACTAGGATTCAGAATAAATTTGTTGCTTGTGATAATAAATTTATATAAAAAATTTGCGGATATGTGAACTTTTGAAATATTTGAAACAAGTAATTATTATTTGCGTATAACCTGTACTTTGCTGTGTATTCACGATTGTCTACAATTTCATCGATAACCGGTCGATTGATCAAGCGAATACCACAACACGAAGGAATTCGCTGAAGGGGTCAGCCTTGCAGGATCGTCGCTGTCGATCGAGCCGTGTCACATGAGCTCGGTTGTAACGTTTCGTTATCGGCATACTCGGCATGCTCTCGTCGTTTTCGCCACGCATGCCGCAGGCGTTCCACGAGAGATAACGCCGCGCGCGCACAGAACGGGGACAAGACAAGGTAGATGACACGGCCCGTAATTGCATGTTATCCGTTGCATCCACGCGCGGGCGTGTCCGCGTGCCTGAGTGCACGTGCATATATACACAACAGTGGGACGCGTGTGCAAGTATGCACGCAAGTATGTATGTGTACGTTTGTATAGAAGAGTGTTTGCGCTACTGAATCCGGCTGCCCGTTCCACGTGCCCTCGTGCTTGACGTCCCACGGATAGGCGGACACAAAGGATGGTTTGTGGTGGCGCCGCGCCGTGCTTTTCCGAGCTCGAACGGGTCTCTTTCGTTGTTTCAAATGTAAATAATGTCTGTGTTCCGAAATGCCCATCCGTGGCTTTATCGGATGACCCGTCATTGGAGTCGCGTGGATCAAGTTGCAACGAAATAGCCTTTGCCGTCGATATCGGTCGAAGCATCGCAATTGTATGACAGTTCTTTTTTTATTGGAGAGACGTTATAAATTTTTTATCTATTGATATCTCTGAAAACTTCAAGAAAGTTTCAATTAAAAACTCGAACAATGTTATTTTATTAGAAGTTTATACGAGTTTGTTGTGGATATTATAGTAAATTTAATTATAAGTTAATGAATAGATCTAATTAAATAATAAAAGAAATATTCGGTTCAAACAGATCTTGTGTTTAAATATTTTGGTATGAATTTGTATTATATATATATATATATATATACATACACATATATATAATCAATTCTGCAAATCGCGTATCGAAATCTTTTTTAGTCTTGAAACGTAGTTAGAATAGAATTAGTAGTAACATCCATATTGAATTGACTAGCAATTTAATAACATTGGTGCTAATAAATACCTTAATGTTAGTTAAAAGAATATTAATAATATGTTTAATGAAAATATTTTGGCAAATTAAACGACTTTACAGATAAATAAATATAAAAAATTAGGCATTGTAAATCGATTTGAGCTCAATATATGTATTTCCGGATTAATTACAATTATAGTTTCGAGTATCATTAAAAATATGTTTAAACACAATATACTTGAAAGCCAGAACTGGTTCTCATTGCAGCATCCTCCGTAACGCGGGAGAAGTCTTCGCGCGAGGAAGCGGTCCAGCCTGAGGCGCATTCGCCTTCCTCTCAGCAACATCAAAGGATTGGTCAGCAGAAGCAAACAAACGGCCCTCGAGCGGAATACAAAGGCGCATCCGGTTGCTCTAGGTCTTCTGATAACGACAGCCCTTTGCCTTCACAATCGCTCAAGCCTGAGCTTGAGGAGGCTGCTGCAGGTACTGCAAATGTTGGGCTCAGAACGACGGACGAGCAGAGCGATGGCGCCGTATTAGTGAACGGCACTGCCGGTGTATCCAGATGCGTCAGTAGTATTTTCGCGGGACATGGCAAGCTCAAGAGGTTGCTGGGCACTCTGGTGCAATTCGCCACCGATATCTCAACAGACACGGGTGATACGGTGCGCACGCTGGTACTTGCGCTTCTGGTAGGTAAACGCTATATCTCTATATATAGTATTTGCACTTTTTAAAAGTGAATCAGTGACTTCAGTGTTACACTTATAGGTAACTCACTGTAATTATTAGCGAATATTTACCGTTTTTCAATAATAATACACTGTGATATTCTCTTTCACTTTTTAGAAGTTATGATTTTTAAGCAGAAAATAGTAGATTCAAGCTGTGTTCCGATTTACTTCAATATTGAAAAGCTACGGTATACATTATATGCACTATAGATTTTCAACACTGGCAGTGCATGCCGGAACACTTTCAATCTGCATAAATCATAAACTCTAAAAATAAATCAATATTATTGTTGTATTATTATTGAAAAACAGTAATATTCAGTTGATCAGTTATATAAATGTAGCACTGAAGACTGAAATCAGTAATAATACATTGATTCATTTTTAGAGAGCAGCAGTTTTATAATAGTTTGTACTTAAAAAAAAAATAGCAATTGTATTTTTGGAATTTTTTAGAATAGAATCTCATTCTAAAGAATGAAAATTGAGCCAGTCTCTCGACCAATCTTGAAAAAGAGTGACTCAATTTTCATCTTTTTTAAGAGTGAGATTTCTCTCTTTAGATATTCAGTCTAAAAGTTGTAGAGTGTAATAAATTTTAATTTAATTAGATAAATTAATTTTTGAAGATACTTTGATAACGTTAATATTTTTATATATTGTACAAATATTTAATCACACGCACGAATAAAATAATAATGCGTAACACGCACATATAATCGGGATTAGTATTGCTAATTTTTTATTTAACTTTCTATCGATATTCTAATAAACTTTAGCGTGACACATTTACATTATATGAACCGTTAGCTTATTAGCAATCTCTGGTAGCTTATTTCGCATTGCACCACGTAGTTTGCAGATCATCTTCATGCAAGACCTTTCTGGATTTACGAATTCTTTTAATATCAACAATAAAGTAATATACGCGTACCAGCTGACGGAGTTTTCTCTGCGTGCTGAAGTCACGAGATTTGCAATGTGTATGCATGATATTGCATCATCGTTAAGTGCATCCATATAATAAATTATATAGATATTTCTCTCAATAGCAGATATTACTTTACATTATTAAAATAGATTAATGATTTCCTTTCAATTTAACAAGAGGAACAATTATTTACTTTACATTTATGAAAAATTAATCACAAAACTTGAAGCTCATAATACTTTCGTTGTGGAAAAATATACTTTTTAACGACATTTCATCGGTTACATTTTGGTAACGTCATGAAAATTCGTGGTCCAGTTGTAACTAACAAGCGTCAGATAAACGATTCTGCAATGTGCATGCATGCATGCGGCACGAGATGAAAAAAAGCATAGTTAATCGATGCCGGCCGTACCGTGTCGTTAAACAGCTCGTAAATATTCAAAGTACGTACATAATGCATAATGTCGTCGTGTGTACCGAGCGTGCATACGTCCCGGAAACGTGACATCTGGTGACCGTGCTTAACTGTAAAACGATCGCGGCACGTGACAAACGCAAAACCAAATCCAACCAAAGCCGCGCGCGCAACTCGTTCCGGAAACGCGTTTCGCTTCGGGATCCGATCTTTTTGTCGACGATTGAATTACACGCGGCGCTCGCCGTGTCGTTAATTGCAGAGCGGCAGCATGACCGCGGAGGAGTTTCATTCGGCGTTACAGGAGGCGACCAACTTCCCACTCAGAAGCTTTGTCTTGCCGTATCTCAAGCACACCTTGCCCTCCCTGCAAAGGGACCTGAGTAATGCGGCCAGAGCGAATAATCAGGTAAAATTAAAATTTACTACGATTTTTTACAATCACTTATTCATTCGCGATAAAGAACAGCTTTGAAATGTTGAAATATCTAAAAATTTAGCTAGATACATAAAATCTGAAAATAATTTTGATAGACCAAAGTAATTTTATGTTTATAGTTGCTTTCTATTTACATACAACTGAGTTTAAAGTGAGCTGAGTATTTTATACTTAGATTAATGACGTCACTACTTGCTTACTTTAGTAAAAAGTTATCATGGTAGTATTCCAAAATTTTTTCTACCAGCGCTGAAAATCTACAGTTTCTGGAGAAAATTTTTTCAAAATTTTTCATAAAATTTTTCTGAATTTTCAGAATTTCTGTATAAATTTTTTAACTTTTTCACATTTTTTTACATGAATTGGAACATTTCTCAGAAAATCTACATTTTTTTCTCAGAATTTTTATGAAATATTGTAAGATTTTTAAGATTTTTTGTAAGTATAATTTCTGATGAAATGTTATAAAATCTAAAAAATATTTAAAAATATTTTTTTAAAAATTATGGGATGAGAAATTTCAGAATTCACTTGTATGAAAAATTCTGAGAGAAGATGTAAACTTTCCGAATATTTCTGAGTATTTCTGAAAAATGTTCCAATTCGTATAAAAATTATGAACAAAATTTTCAGGGTTACGTATACTATACATTTTTAGCATTGACAATGAATTTAGAATACAGTTTGCATGTCAATATAAGTTCATAATCTCACTTTGAAAGTGAATTACGAGACTTACTAAAGCATTTCGATATTATGCAGATTATATAGGTAAAAACTCAATTGAATTTCACTTGTCAGAATGCAAAAGGAACGCACGCACATTTAATTGAATTATGACGTTACAAGTAAGAATTATTTGAGAATCGATCAGATAAATGAAAAATAACTTGTGAAACTCAACTTGATATGTAAAACACTTAAATTGCTAGAATGTCATAATTTTTTGCAATATTGTTCATCAAGCTTGAGCGTCCTACAGAATTATTTTGATAGTCAACAAAATTTGCAGATTTTATACGTGTCGTTAAACATCTAAATTTTTAGATACTCCAGCGAAACAATTTTTTTTTTCATGTTGCGAAACGAAAATTTATTTTCACGCACATAAAAAGTAAAAATTCACTGACGAGATGGCTCGCACTTGCATTACGGAACATTTTTTTAGACAACAATTATCATTATTATTATTTTACTCTATACTATATTACAACGCACTTTTATCTCGAGGTTACTTTTCAAGAGTCTGTATTTTTGACTAATACAATTTACAAGTTGTAAAAGAAAAAAATATCCATACGATGTTTCTCCATGGATTCAGTAAAGTATCATAAGGCTGCAATGAGAATAACAGTGACGGCTGATTCACAAGCAGTCCGATGCTTTATTGGAGCCACCACGGTGGTCATAAATCACTGCATTCGTGTGCAACGCGGTGCAGCGTAACGATGCATGAAGACGCGCATTCTCCGCGCTGGCAAAAATCGCTACCTCGCGGTCGAGATCTGTCACAATCAAAATAAGTTATTTGCGTAGATGTATGTCGGATAATATTAAAAACATTGTTGCTCAGAGTGCTTTTAATACTTCAAATAAATAAATAATTATTATCTTTTACAAATTAAATTGGCTAGAAAAGAATTAAAATTATATGTAATTCTTTTATTCGTTACCAACTTTAAATAATTTAAAGATTTAACAGAAATCAATAACAATTTTACAAAAATCTAGTACTGGCCAATTTAATTTGTAAAAGATAATAATTATTTATTTATTTGAAGTACTAAAAGCACTCCGAGTAACAATGTTTTTAATACTTTTAATACTTTTAATAAAAAATAATAATTTAGTAATATTTAATATCTCCTTATAATTCTTAAATTAATTATTGTATTTCAATATTAAGCCTTGCAGACCTGATTTTATTGGTAATTCAATACGCACTTCAATGAGTAATAATTCATACTAAATGATTAATTATTTTTAAATTTTAACTATTCTTCCATTATATACATTATTATAATTATTATGTATATCAAATCTCAAATGATGTCGAGGAATTAAATAATTTCAACTGATGTCTTTAAATTTGATAAATTAGATGTGATGAAGAACAGATCTGATAAAGTTAATCGATAATAATTAATTGGTCAGTATTAAATTTCTGTAAAAAAAGTTAACATTTGTATATGTTCAAACTTTTCAGATAATTTCAGATAATTTCAGATAATTACAGACACACGATGTTCCTCGTATTTATCTCAAGATTTCAATTTTTCTTGCACATTTTTTCTACTAAAAAAATGTTATTTGTTATCATTTGCATTTATCGAAAAAAAATAACTTGCTACTTCTCTTACTCTCATGCAATACGCGTGATACTTCGTAAAATCGTGCACTCCATTAACAATTCGCGACGTACGCGATTTTTTTATCGCCTCATTCCTGATGGGAATATCGCGGCGAAATAGGGAGAGACCGATAGATTCAATGTGACATTACGCCATTCTAAATGGGCGGATCAATGTTGCACGTGGTCGACTCGCATTCCAAGCATACGGTCGCATCTCGAGATTCTTGAGACGGAAAGATCACTACAGCGTTTGTTATGCAGGAACCGGTCCATGCCCTCTCGAAGATGTCGCACGTGCCTGATGTCTCTCTTTTTCTCTCTCTTCCTCTCTCTCTCTCTCTCTCTCTCTCTTCTTCTTTCTTTCCCTCTTTCTTTTTCTCGCTTGAGTCGCGCGCCAGCCCATAAATTTGTATGCACTACTGCGCTCGAACAAGCGCAACCGCGTCCCCAAATCCTTTCCCTTTGCTCCGCCGCAACATTGTGGCCAATATGGAACCACAAAGTATGCCGTTCAAGATAATAGACGAGTCACCGCGGACTCACGCAAGGAAAATGTATTTTTATTTCCTTCCCTTCTAAATTCTCGAAAGAGAAGAAAAATCTCTTTCTTCTTTTCTTCTTTTCTTTAAGGTCTGCAAAATAAATTGTCGAATATTAATGGCGAGCATTGTTTAAATGTAAATTTTGTAGTATTCTTTTTCTTTAGAATAAGAAAAATTAATTTTGAGAGAAAAATTTGGATGTTTAATTAAAATTTTAACGATCATTTCTGCTAAATATATTTTCTTTGCAAAAAATCATCGTACATTAAAATAATTTTGAAATGTTACGCAGCGAGCGCTTGAATTTAGATTTCGTTTATATCTCGCAATGAAGTAATGATTAATTATTCATTAGTTAAATTTTAAACCGAGCTCTAAGCGGCTGCTACGTCAGATGTCAGTTTCCCAGATTATAAAATTCATTTTCCAAACCAGCGATTACAGCGGTACATCCACCTTTTATTTATTTATTTCTTTGTGGCGCTGCAACTTTTAGCTAATACAATTGTGAAGTAATTATTATGACGAATATATTAATATACATAAATTATACGAAATAATATACGAATATGAAATTTAGAACCTTAGAAATAGCAGAGATATTTTCTTCTCATTTGAAGCTGTATCGTTAGAACGTTCAACGTTGAATAATGCAAGAATTACAAGCGTCTCGTCAGATCGTTACGAGGGAACAATTCATTTTAAATACGCCCTGGAATCTGCGTGAGAAATTGCGTGAGTGTCAGGTCCGGGACATTCCGTACAACGAACGTGACGCTGAAGCGCGGGAGGACACGGTAAAATCAACACAGAGGCAAGGCTGACCGGCTGGCAGGTTGTTTTAATTTCCCAGGCTACTTTCCGATCGTCGGTGGGAGCATGCCAGTCTGTTCCAAGATGGATGAACAACTCGGTATGTAGCAGGAGGGAAAGAGACGTACGGATCGGGAAAAAAAGCGCCATGATTTTTACTCTCCTACCCGAATCTCTTGCAGTGCGAACGCGTTGTGGATATACACGCGAGATGCGGAGCTTGATAGTCACGCGATAATACGCGTGATACGTGACACGCGATCACGCACGTACTCTTTCAACGAATCACATTCAATTATTCCGCGCGGATAAAGCGATAAAAGAGTGTTCGTGATAGTCTCGTTGATTCCTGTCTTGTCAAGCCTTTTTCTGCGCAGCGAGTTAACAAATTTGAAAAATTACGATAATAAGTTCTCGTAGAATCTACCTTTTTTTGTATACGAAATAATTTAGGCTTAGATGGGAAGAATTGCTTGGGGAGGAATCGATTAAATAACGCTGCATTTCAGAGAATTATAAGGGAGCTTGAAACTGTTCGTCTGTAATGTATATAATCTCGTCCTTAAAATTATCCCTTGCATACAATTTCTCGCGCTGAATCCGTGGATGTACGATTTAATCCGGTATACTTTGGCCATTCATGTACGCATCGGTTAGTTTGAATCCGGTGCTTGCAATTATTTATCTGCAAAAAAAAGAAGAAGAGTCTCTTATACGTATTTTATATCGGGCGGTATGTTTATGCAAATTTACGGGGAATTAACATTAGAGAAAATACATTAACGCTTTTATATGCATTTCCATGGGTACAAATCTGTGTCGTATTAAAATTAAGAGTATTTGTGAAAAAGTATTTCTTGTGCCAAGCACGCGAACGCGCATGAACAGACATGAAAGAGAAACTCGAAATATTTTTTAACGCGTTTCAAATCTGACAAATCGAATTGGAGCGCAGTTTATAAATTTGACAAATATATTTGTAAATTTGCATATGAATTTTGTTATTAAGATTTACTTCGATTGGAAATAGGATTCTTTCTTTTATTTGAAATATTTTTTAAGATACCAAAAAACAATCTATTGATTATGGAAATAAGTATTACGAATAGCTTTAAAATATTAGAATAATAAAATTGTATGAGAGACAATAATTAAATAAAAATGATTTCTTCGCATATTTAATTTGAAAAGTTTAATAAATCAAGTAAAACGTTTTGAGGAAAAAAATCAATTTTACTTTTCAACATATATAGTTTTTTTTGAAGGTTACACATTTGGTATCAAATTTGAAAGCACAATTTCTCGAATCGATTGTTTCGTACAGAACAATTTTGTATTCGCGGTGCAAAGTCTTAATGCGAAGAAGCTGATTGCATTCGATCAAATGATACACATCGCACCTTTAATTTCCACGACGCGACGCCGCGAAATTCGAATCTGGAAGGATTAATGGGAGTCTCTTCTCGCTTACGCTACTGTCCACAGCTGTTGCCCGTCTCGAAGGCGAAACGGAAAGAGACGCGCCACGTCGGGCGACAGACGCTCTTGGAGGGGTAACGAATTGCAAATTAATAGCGAGCATTTACATTTCTGCCGGCGCGATGAAGGCGCACGTGAGGATCGAAAGTCGCAAGCGCGACTGGCTTGGTTTTCCGGTTTTCCTTTCACGACATCTTCTCCAAGCCTCGACGTAACTCGGCATCATATACATGTAAATCGTCGCAACTTCTTGAAAGATTTGTTTCTTAAAAATTAGTCGATTAAGAATTTGTATCTGGTAGATTAGCATTTTTACAATAGTCTTATATATTTTTGCAAAGTAATAAGTTACTGTTTTAGAAATAATTAGAAACCTTTTCAAGTGTTCGAAATGAGAGATTTTTTTCTTTACATTTTTTCTTTACTTTGAAGATGTTTATTAGCATCAGTATTATTAAATTGTTTGTCAATTTAATTTGTGATATTACGTACTTCAATTTCAGTTTAGTTTCCAACTGTGTTTCAAGACCGATAATTAGCGCATAATTTGAACTAAAAGTTGTAAAATTCGCAAAAATATTAGGGAATTTTTGCAATAACGTGAATCCAGCTATGGTGAATGCAAAAGTCATGTTATCCTTTTTTTAATTAGTTGTTAAGAAGAAGATAATGTAACCTTAGTATTCACCGTTGGTGTTTCCCGTTATTGCAAAAACTTTCTATTATTAGGCATCAGACCCATTTCGATCGAACATCCTCTAATAAGAATCTGGACAAGAACCGCAGTTTTATATGTAAGATAGTTTTAATAAAATCGGCGAGAGAAGAGCATTCATTTACTACTTTTTCTTTTTCTCATTCTGTTCTAGTTTTTCTTATCTATTTCTTTCTCGCTTTCTCTCTCTCAGAAATTGTTAAAACATGGTGAACCAATCAAAAATGACTTTCTCATGTCTAGACTCTTATTAGAGGGTCTTTAATCAAATATTCTTCGTTCGTTGTGTTAATAAATTTATTGTTAATATTTTTTAAATGCACGATTGATGAGAAATGTAAATTATTACATCTTAAATTAAAAAAGAGGAGAGAGAAAGAGAGAGAGAGAGAGAGAGAGA
>NW_012130068.1:5390276-5400135 GCF_000143395.1 Atta cephalotes | reverse complement strand
AGAGAGAGAGAGAGAGAGAGAGAGAGAGAGAGAGGAGGGGGGGGAGAGTATTCGTGTTCTACTATGTTGAAACATTTAATATGACTATGTATCCAAAAAACTTGACTCGTTTAATTATTTTACTTACTTGAGAATATATTTTAATATTCTCGTTATCAGTTATAGACAGTTAGTATTGGCTATTCGAACAAAATCAAATTAAATTTGATAAAGGAGCATAAAAACCAATTCATAGGATATATGTGCAAGTGTGTGTTAAACAATGTCTTTGTAAATATACATATAGTAAACGTTTCGACCTTATATTAGGTAATCTTCATTGCTTATAGAAAATTTAAATTCTCAATATAGAAATTAACAATTCATTAATTTATGAAAATGTTCAATTACAATATTAGTCCTATCAAAAATTGATTAAAATTCAGCTTACCTTGTGTTAGTTTCTCTTGCGGATGAATTAAAATATTCTTTAGAGTATTCCTACAGTGTATAAGAGAGTTGCTCCTCAAATTACAAATGGAATATTTGTTCGCATATTTGACGTTTGCTCCTGTAACTTGCGTAATGAATATTTGTGATTTCAACAATTTCATAGGATTTGGACTTCCTGTGGGATGCTGAGCTCACATAATTCGAGGTTCAAATATGCGAACAAATATTCCATTTGTAATGAGAGGAGCAATTCTCTCTCATACGCTGTAGGATTCTAAAGAATATTTTAATTCATCCGCAAAAAGAACTAACATAAGCTGAATTTTTTAAGGTTGAAACGTTTGCTATATGTATATTTACGAAGAAATTGTTTAATACACACTTACACGCACATCCTGCGAATTAGCTTTTATATTCCTTTATCGAATTTAATTTTTGTTATCGTCTTCAATTATCGTTTCTAAGCAAAAACTTTTAGAATTCCGAGCAACTGTCGCAAGTATTTTTGCACATGTACGCGAGTGGTTATCACGTGTCTACCTGGTCCGTCGATCGATGATTGTTAATTGCAAGTCGTGAAAACGAAAGAGCTCCAAAATAAGGGAAGGAAAAGTGGTGAGGGGGCGAGCAGAAGGAAGTTGGAAGGTACCCGATATTGAATTAGAAGCGATAAATCCCACCCTGCCATGCCGACTTCAGTATTGGGGCAAGAGAGGGCACGACGGAATAAGGGGCTCGACGAGAACTTTGACTGGGTGGTCGCGAGTGGCGGGAATGACGATAAAGAAAGCAGTGAAACGAATATTAAAAGTCGAAACTGATGTGATTGAGCGAGCCAATCGGTCTCCAGTTCATGGGCGACCTGATTCAGGGAAAAACTTAACTTACTTTCTTCTTCATTCCAATACATTATACCTTTTTGATAAAAAATTGCGTCTACGGTTTTTAAAACAAACATTAAAGTGGACATTATTATAATAATTTTTTTATAATTACAAAAATTTTAATAACATCTTATGTGGCATAATAAAAAAATATCTTGTATACCTAGTTTATTACAAATCGAATCAAATCTTAATCTATTAGGTACTACTTGGTTTTATTTGTAAAATAATTAATTGGCACTCAATAGGTTACTGTACTGATTGGCCCAATAAGGCTTCGGTTTGTAAAATAATTAATTGGAACTCAATAGGTTACTGTACTGATTGGCCCAATAAGGCTTCGATTTAGCACTCAAAATCTAAATAGTTCATCTGATGATCCTCTTCGAAATCTACAACTTTTATTTGAAACATTTTTTTTAATGCAAACATGTTTCTGCCTAAACCGAGACAAAATCCCAAGACCATCTCAGAATACTCATTTTAAACGAGATTTTTTTTGATATAATAACATTTGTTTTTTTTTATCATTTTTGCGTGAGCGATTTTATTGATAAAGAAAAATACGCAGGTTTTTTTTTTAGAAAAAGAAAAGTACAAATATTTTGTATTTACGAGAAAAAGGAATAGTTATATCGATTTATGACGATGAAAATGTGATGAAAAAGGATTAATGAGAGTACAATCCTTTTTGTGTTCGCAGAGCTGCGTGCAATTCCTACGATCCAATGAGTCCGTCGTTCTTGAGGCTGTAGGGTTGGTACCATCCGGCGAATCCGTCGAGGTCTTTGGCGAGCATGGGGGTGCGAATGGGATCGGCGGTGGTAATCAGTGCTCCACTCATTACGCTATGCGCTCAAATTCTAATCCCGGCGCCATTCAGCACACGGTGGGCAGCAATGCCGCGGGCGCGTTGCATCATTATCCTGGCGTTGCTCATGCACCGAAACGTCGTGCCTCCGACACCCCGTGAGTGTGAACACGCATCACCTTGTACTCGTAGATTGCACAGCAATGGTTCTCAATCATTAGACAGATCGCTATTTGAATTAATTATTCGCCGCTCGATTAATTATATATTTTAGACGAAGTAATGAACGGATTCAATTTGGTTGGCTCGTTGGCTCGTAATAGATACCGATAATTTCAATTTGAAGCCAATTATACGAGTCTATAGAGAATGCCATTTGAGAAATTGTCGATTTATTGAAACATATAGGTGCTCCTAGATATAATTTTTAAATATTGTAATGATTTGGAATAATTTTTCAATCTTAGTTTTTTTTTTACAGTTTTGTTCTGTAGGCTAATATTATCATACTATATTTATGCTGAATCCAAGTGTTGCAATTTTTTATAGTTGAAAATTGAAAAATTTTTTTAAAACTTAACAAAAATTTTAGTGCGTCCCAAGGTCCTATATGTTTTTTTAGTCAAAAAATGTATTTCTTACGGATTAAAAAAGTAAAAAAAAATAGTTTAGTGACATCCCAAGCTCGTATTGACCTTGAATTGAAATTATAATTAATTATAATTAATTATGATTAATTGTGTCATTATTCAACATCCATTTCATGAATCTATTAATTGGCACCTATCCTAATTCATAACTAATTCACTGGTCATTTATTTGTTAGAATGTAAAGACCAAAATAATTGTAATTATAATACGCATATATTGAAGATATAACAAATACGATTTTCTCTTCATAGATTATATAGATGAAGAAAAATATACGCAACGAATAGATGTATAAATTACTGCGCAAATTGTGTTCTTCACACGACAAGATCGTGTGGAATCTTCGCTCATCCATAACTATAATTCACACGATAATAAATGCCATGCAGCTGCGGCTACGCGCATGTAATACGTTTGCCAAACCGCAAATGCCGTAGTTTCGGAAAAATCTTGGCCACTGGCCTGAATATCTCGCTAATATTTATCGCAATCGAATACCCATTAATGCGAACCTGATTCCACATGTTCAACCTTTCGTTAATATTGCGTTAATAGTGCGCATGAAAGTATCTCGAAGTCTTAAAAAGAGATTTCGGTAAATTCAAATAAAAGTGATTTATGTGTAGATTCGTATATTTCACTTTTATCGATAATGCACCCATTCAGCATATAATTTACATATACTACAAAATCTTGAAAATAAATGAATGCATTTATTGATAAAAATGAGATGTGAGTACGAATCGTAGAGTGTGCTAAGCTTCCAAGTGTTTTAAAAACTGATTCTTTAATAAATATTCAGATTGTATTTTTTTTAGTATTTCGAACTATTAACTTTGTCTCCAATCATATTTTTACTCCCTTCGTCTATAACTCGGATTTTTTTTATCTAGCCAAGTTATTTTACTCTTCTTTTAGCTTTTAGAAAATGTGTGGAATAATTATTTTTCTCACATCTCTATTACATTATTAAATAGTTTTTTAACTCAAACGTTAAAACTTTTAATACTTTTGTAATAAAAATTGACATTTGAGTAAAAATAAAGAAATTTCAGAATCAAATTTTGCTTATGACAAGAAAGACTCAAATTATAGCCGGAGGGTGAATAGTTATCGAACTGTAAACCGTCGCTTACGAATAAGAAGAAGAATAATTTCGATCGAGATTTCTTAATGCGCACTTGTTCTATTTGCCATCCAACCAAGGTATTGATGAGATCAATGCCGGACGATCGGGATTTCCGGACGATCGGGTCAGGCTGATATGTATGGAGTAGAAGGGAATGAGGCGCCACGAAGCGAATACGAAGGCGACAAAACGCGGTGCGCGCCCTAGCAATGCCATCCTGGTCTCCTCTCGATATATCTGTCGGTGACGTTTCCATATATCATCAGGGCACCACCTTTCCTAAACACCCCACCGTGCCCTCCGCGTAGCCTGCTACCCCTTCGCCCACGAGTGCCGACGAACTTGCCTGGAGTGCCTATTGGCATCCTGCTAATACATACCGTACAGCAGCACACACTTGTCGACGAGCGTGGGTATAGACAGTCGTCTTTGATTCGCAGGCAACTACTTCGCACGAACTATGGAATGCCCAAACAATTCGCCGTGTAAAAGTAAAAGCATTCCATATATGTATAATTGACAATATCGGGGCTGAGCAAGTTGAAGAAAGTTCGCTTTGGATGCGTGAAAGATACCATAAATCACATCGTCCTTTAATCTTTTTGATATTGTCGATTAGTGTATTGTCGATTAGTGGGCAATAGTTAAAGTGTCAATTTTTACAGAACGAAAAATGTCATTAGATAGATGTTGAAACAGTGTTTTAACTTGAGGCAAGAAATACGATGAAATAATGAATTATAACAAATTTTACTCAAGGAAAAGCTGGAATATTTAAAAAAACAGATAAAGATTAATCTTATCAAGTTTAACACGTGGCATATAATGACATTAATTTTCACTTCCTTTCACTAATGGATCTTCTGCGCTTCTAGGTACTATGAGAATGGCGTTCTTATGGACGATATGCCGGTATACGGCAAAAGGTCTGTCAATCCTTGGAGTCACCACCAACAGCAGCAGCAGCAGCAACAGCAGCAGTCAACGGATCCGTCCTATTGCTGGTACCATCCGTTGCACTCCTCCGGCGGATCGATTCAAGGTCACGCGCATGGCCACGGTCACGGGCCGAGCCCGGTGCCGCCTAGTCTCGTGCAGATTAATCAGATAAACGCGTTCTCCGCGCCACATCATCTGACACAGCAGCCACAACAATCATTAGGTCATGGTTTACAAACGCAGAACGGCAGCAGCCTCGACGATGAATGGAAAAATATCCATGTGATGCTCAATTGCATCCTCGGCATGGTTGAGAAGACGAAAAGAGCATTGGCGATTCTTCAGCGACGAGGATGTTCCAGTCCGGCGGCCGCGGCGCCTCCACCAAGTGTAGTCGCGGCGCAAAATGGTACCAGCAATAATGGCAATAGCAACGGCAATAATCCGTCTTCGACTAACGGTGTGCAAGTAGAATCGTCCACTGGCGATCGAGATGGTGGTCTGAAGCGATTATCCGGTGAGATCGTCGCGCAAACGATCAGGGCGACTGAAGACAGGGTGGCTGAGGTCAAACGAAGAGCTGGTAGGTTTTGATGAAGTACGATAGTCGTGAAAATTTTTAACTCCGGAGCTCGAACGATGAGTCTATTTGATTAAGATTCTCAATTAGAAATTTTTTTGTTAAAAATGTTAGATAAGTCAATTTTTTTATGTTACATCTGCGATTATTTTTATTAAAATATTTATTATTCTTTAAAATATTTACTATTCTTTTTTTTGAGTTATGTCATTTTGATTCCTTGAAATTAATTAGTGCCTTGATTAACATAAATTAAATGGCTTTTACAGACCTAATGTTATTAACTGTGTTACAGATTTTAATTCGAGATAATTAACTTTATTATATCAGAAAGTTGTGTTAACCAATCGCTTAAAATTATTGGATAGATTGTTGTCATCGTATTCGAATTAATTATTTTAGAAGCAATTGAGATTCAATTTGAATTATAAACAAATAATTATAATTTCACAATTTATTAATAATTTAATTTTGTAGATGATATCAAAAAGATTCTGAAAATGTAATAATTAAATAAGGCGGTATTAAACAAGGATGCTAATTGAAAATGATCTCACGGGAATTTCTAGAGGAAGCTGTGTTAGAAGTGAAAAGGGCCGCAGTGGCGGAGGTACAACGTGCCGTAGCGGTTGCGGTTGCGGAGTCGAGAGCGAACGAACGTTTGAGGGTTCATCGATTACTGGATCTTCCTCTGTCCCAAAGAAATCCGGGCAGTCTCCGTCAGGGCCCTTTTCTGAGAATTCACGGGAACTCGACCGCGATTGAAGCCAGCACCAGGAATGTTACGACGCCGACGACGACACCGAATTCAGCGCCATCGACCACTGAGGACGAAAAAGACATTCACCTCACTAGCATGATGGGATCCGTAAGTGTAGCGGTGTGATTATTTAATTCATTTGCAAGAATCTTAAAATGCTGATTGTGTGTTTAAATTTACAATATATCTTTCTCTTTCAAGTGAGGAAATACATTTTTATGTTAATATTAAATATCGATAAAATAAACATAGCTATGATTGTGTAATTGTCATTATAGTGGTAAATTTAACATACAGTGGTAAATTTGGCTCAAATTTTGATAATTTTCATACACCACATGCCAAGATTGAAATGTTTTATGACGTACTAATTTTGAACATGCATGCATCTAGACATTTTTTTTAAATTTAGGCTAAAGTTACTTTGTCTAAGTCAAAATTACTTTATTTTACGATATATTATATAATATAATCAGTATAATCAATTTTTCATTTTTTTTTCTTCAAATCTCACAATAGGTATACATCTGATATGCAGTTCATATTATTTAATATATTATTTAATAGAAACTCGCCGAGTTAAGAGCGCAAATCCTGATCTCTTTTTTCAGAACTGTTGGAATTGTGGCAGACCTGCTCTGGAGACCTGCGGTGGATGCGGGATCGCTAGATATTGCGGCTCCTTCTGCCAGCATCGCGACTGGGAGGCCGGCCATCATACGACTTGCAACAACCTGCCGCCGCGTGAACCGCGAAGATCAGCCTCACGCAGTCCGCCAAGGATCACCGCTACAAATCTCTCTACGAATATCAATGAGGTCGACGCCACGCCGGTGCCATCTGCTGGGGTCTCGAAGGGAAAGTGACGTCGCAGTGCTAGGAGCAATCAGCGATCGGTCAGAGCCGATTACGAGTCACGCTGATTGCGTTTCCTACAAAAACTCTCCTCTGTAAAGAATGTATGAATTGAAATGAACTAAAAGGAACTCACTTCTGTGAAATCGAATGCCTGATCCTCGAAATTGGAGATTGGCTTGAATCTGTTGAGATATTCGTTTGTCCTCTCCGCTTTCTGATTGTATCTCCGTGAGAATTAAGACGAGAAAAGAAAAGAGTCAATTCCAAATTTGGATAATTAGGTATTTATACATTCACAAGATAAATTCCTGCGCCCATTCTTTTTAACTCATTCATCTTCTACAGTGTTTTCGCCGATCATACATCTTCTGCGTACACTTATCCTTTCCTTTCCGTGAAATTGGCCAGAGATTTCTTTTGTACTATATCTGGATACGTGGATGACTATGAATAAGAATTACTCCAACATATTTACAAAAAAGTTGACTATACGCTTGTCAAGAATACCTGAAAACTGGACTAGCATTGGAATCGAACTAGTTCGATGATCGGTTTATTCGCTGGATAGATTTCTAATTCCGGCGTTTCAGTCAATTCAAAATATGCGATAACATATGAAGTTTACGATTATTTAGCCAGTTAAAAAACCGCGAATATAGGCAATTCTTATATTTAAGACTATCTTAAGTACAATCTTAAAATATCGTAAGTTAATCATCATTATTAATCTCTTAAGATATTATTTAAAACGCTCTTAAATAAGAGCGGATTATGAATATCGGCCATCGATCAACGAATTTGATGTTATTTATCTTTGGAGATTATATTAAACTTTCGACAACGTGATTGCCCCTTTAAAGGCATCGTTGATATTTTTTATTGTGAATTCTGATAGATTATTTAAATCTTAATAAAAATTAATAAAATGCAATCCGACTTCTATGATAGGGAAAAACTATCGATGTTAAAGTCTTTAACAAGAATTTTTCAAATTTTTATACATCCGAAATAAAAAAATTTGCTCCGTTTCCCGAAGATTTTTACTGTTGACGGAAAACTTAACATTTTATGTTGCGATGATGAGTTGAAAATTAAAATAACGTTACTCGAACAGTATGTACACGAAAATTCAAAAGTTGAATAAAGGAATATCTTAAGAAATGGAATATCTTAAGAATGGAATATCTTAAGAAAATTTGTGTTGGTCGAGCACGTAAAATAATTTAAAAATTTTGACAGTTTGAACAATTTAACAGTTTACTTCGGTCAGCTAACAATTAAAAATAGTCAAATAATTAAAAATGCATAGAAAAGCAAGTAAATTTCTTAGGATAACTAGATTATTTCTTTAGATAACTAGATTATTTGAATGAAACGTCGGATATATGTGACAAATCCGTTTTAAGATTTTATCAATTAATGATACAAAATAAACACTTGATTTCGCAAGTAGTATAATCGAGCACAGCGTTTTTCCGGACAAATAACGTCGTTGAAGTATGCATAGTATTGTTGTAAATGTTTATCAGAATCGTGCCAGAATTGTTCTCCTTTTTCTCCTCCACCGAGAATCGCAGAGATTTCCCTTTATTATCTAGGGTTAAACCAAACAAAATAAAAATAATGCGTGTCTTAAACAATCTCTGCAATTGAAAGAATAATAGATAACCGTGAATCCGATCAATGAATCGCAGATGTGCGTTTCGCATTGTTCTGAATATTATAGCGGTAAATGTAGCATTATGAAAATATCTCCCATTAGCGTAGACATTTCTTCATTTCGCCGTTAACCAGTTAAGTTTCTCAAAGCGGAGTTGAAAAAACACGCTCGTCCAATTAAGGATCACTTATTTGGACGCGATTTAGAAAAATGCATTTACATTGCTCATTCGAAGCTGTTTAATGAAATGTAAAATTTTTACTATTCTTGATATCGGTTAAATCTATGCATAAAATTATAATGTTGCACGAGTTAGTTTTTCTTCTTCTCTTCTTCAAACGATCGAATAATATATGTTCTCTCATATTGATGTAACTTTTTACTATATCTCGATATTACACCAGAAGAATATCGTTATGAAAATAATATGTATTGCAAGATGAAGTTGATATATACATGCACACACAAACATAGCTACAGTATACATAAAATGATTTGATTTTATTATGTGTTTACGCTCATCTCGATGTTTCGTACATGAAGAACGAATCGCATCGATTTTATCCTAGTCAATTGATAGAGTTAACGATTGTAACAATTATAACTTGAGAATCCTTTACTTTGCGCGCACGCATCTCAGGATATGATTATCACGTATATTTAAGTCTAGTCAACACGGGAAGAAGTGGATTTATCGGTCATACGCGTTAGGGAACTTTGCTCAAATTTAGACTACGAATTATTGTAACTTTTCCTAGGCACATTACGTTGCGGGGATGTATGATGGATCCTATAAAGTGTATTTATAAACTAACGAAATATATGATTATTCTATGTCAGAATATAACAATACAATATCAGTAGATTTTTTATTATACCTTACAATTATATTAGAAAAATTGGATGTAAAACTTTAATTGGATAAATATATTAAAATTGCATATGCTTATTTTTTTTTTGTAAAAGACAATTAATATTTTATATTTTGTGATATACAATATATTATAATTTGCCATTTGTTTAACAAACATGTTTAACAAACATGTATGCATTTGTATAACAAACATGTCTACAAAATGGAATTCTCTCAAAAATGAATCGGAAATTAAAGGCCCTAAATGTTCAAACTGGATCTTTAGTGTTGAAATAATTCTG
>NW_012130068.1:5385319-5389168 GCF_000143395.1 Atta cephalotes | reverse complement strand
GTGATACTATTCTGTTAGAATTACGTTTCGAGACTGAAATGGTGCGCAATTTGAGATATGCAGTATACAACAGGGTATCCTAAAATTCATGTCGTTTTAAGAACGAATTCTTTGGAATATTCTAAGAGGAAAATCCTAATACGAAAATATCGAGGCTATATTAGTTTTTAAATTAATAGCAAAATTTACTAATCACAGAACTGATATTTCATCATGTCCTGTGTTCAGACATGACGATATGACAAGGGATGAAGATGTCTTCAGGGCCTCTCAGCATCTTCAAGAAATTATTATTCAAAAACAATCTTATCAAGAAATTATTGTTGCTTCTATACGGAATCTATTTGGTTTCACACAAAATTTCAGCACTAAAGATCCAATTTGAACATTAAAGGCTATTTAGGGCTTTTATTGTAGTCATATTAGATACTTATAGATACTATTACTATAGATACTATTAGATACTACTAATCATATTAAATACTCATATTAGACACTAAGACGGTGTCTTAGTGTCTTATAAAAGTTATAAGACACTATTCAAAATACATATTGCGATATGAAATTATTACATTAAACAAATTTTTCCTTTCCAAATTTAACTTTCCTTAGAGGTCTTTCCAATAATATTTGTAAACATTGCTTTAGTCTTCTCATCTTTCTCTTGTATTTGCATCCACCCCTTTTTATCTCTCGCAAACAAGGAGACATTTAATTTCATGGAAATAATCTTGCCTGATTTCGTAGAACTTAAAGAAAATTGCCCAGCCGCAGCCAACTCCTCCATAATAAGAATTTTTTGATTTATGCGTGCCCATGCCCATATTTTATCCACGCACCTAGATCCATGTGTACTTTTAGCTAATTCTTCCCAAATGCCGTGCAACTTCTTGCATAATTTTTCTCTGCTCTTCTCGCCGATATATTTGCTGTCCATGAAAGCATCCAGGATTCGACTGCCTTTCGGATCGTCAAATAATTGTAGTAACTCTTCGTTATTCATTTCTAACAAAGAATTCACAACTTTGATTGGTTTATTGAACTTCAATATAGCTTGTATTATTAAACTTCCATGTAAATGGGGAGATACTTGTGAATTATTTGATTGAACCTTCAGTTGAGAGGGTTTTTTTAAAGTTATTACACATCGTACAAGCTGCGTTTGATCTTCTGAGGATGCGCCGCATTTTAATACGTCGATCATTGCATTGACAAATGGACCTTGTTTTGTCTGCAATCTCAAGCATGCATTTCCCGCGCTGACTAATATCCCGGTAAAACCAAGTTTGAGAATTTTTGGAAAGTATTCTATTATTTTGTCAAATATTTCTTCAAAGATTTCCTTAGTAACACAATAATCTAATAACTTTTGCACGCTGAAATTGGTATTTTGCGTTGAACACAAATATTCTAAATTTTCAGCAAAAAAGGTATTATATAATTTTTGGAAAGTTTTCGGCTGTGCCACTACCAGGCACGCTTCCAGTATCCTGATAGAATATTCTGAATGAAATATGTTTGGTAGCTTCTTGTCTTCTCCTGTTTTAAAACATTTGGTTCTAATCTTTTTGATGATAATTTTCACTAAATTTGAATCAACATCTTTTAGAGAATACAAAATACATTGTACTAAACCGGAAGTTAATTGTTCTCGTCCAAACTCACAGAATTGTGGCCATTTCTGCAATCGATCGCAACTTTGTATCAGCAAGTCTTTATATTCTTGTATTACAGGACGTCTTTTTGTGAGATCCGGCATGGCAGACTTCTTATTACCTTCGCCAGGATCCTCAATTAATCCTGCTAGACATTCTATGACTGTTCGCAAAACGTGATTAGCATAAATGTCAAATACAAACTCCTCACTATTATTGAGAACATATTTGCTCAGTTTTAGAACAATATTGTTGTAAGACTGCACTTCAGATGGCTCAATATCCATAACAGTATCAACAGCATTCTTCGATTTCGTATTTGTTTTATCACGAGCATTCTTTGCGTTTGACGCAGAGTCTCTGTTGCCTCTATCAGCACAGACTATTATTATCCTCTGTAAAATATGACTGGCGAATTTGTCGCTGCTCAATCGCCTCAGAGAAGACTCCAATGCCTGAGTCAGCTTTTGAATGGCTTCCAAGTTAGCGTACTTCAGCAGAGAGTCTATGATGCGAGATCCAACTTGATTACAGGCACATACGATCTCACGACCAGATATCTCCTGGTAGACGTTTTGTGCGAGCATAGTCTTTTCTTCGGTCGAGGGTGAATCATTACGTATTAACTCAAGAATACGAATTAGATACAGATAGATATCTTTGTCCAGGTCATTGCCAAAGTTTCTCTGACGGGCAACTTTCTTCGCCATTTGTATATAAGAACGTTTCTTCTTTCGTTTCTTTTTGTCGATTTCTTGTGCTTCTGCCATGCTGTTTTAATATTAGATTTAATAATATTAAATTAATATATCAGATTTAGAAGAAATAGTTTAAATTAACTTGTAGTGAATTCACTTGTATTACTCCGGATTAGTATACATTAAAAGCTGCTGTACACAAAATTAATGAAGTTGAAAAATTAAAGGTAAAAAGTGGGATAATGAGAGTGAAGCACTACAAGTATTGCATAAATTTATATGTGTAAATTTCGATTTATTTAATTTGGACGTTTCGACTCACATTCGAGTCATCATATTTAATAGAATATATTATTTCACATTATTTAACAGAATGTATTGTTTTATTAAAGTTGATCATATTATGCTATTGTATTCAGATATTTTACATAAAGCAGTTTTTAATGTGTTCTAATCCAGAGAGAGCAGCCAAGTGAATTCATCATTAATTTATACGACATGCTTTTTTTCTTTTTGCGTCTTACGTCTATTTCTTTAATATATTACCTTTCTTTATTGCTTCCTTCTTTATTGTTGTCTACGTGACTATGAATTAAATCGGTCAAATTAATGAAAATGAGAGATGTTTAAATATAGAGACACACAAATTAAATAGGATACACGTGAATTCTAACCTCTTATGTTTCCAGCTGCTTTTTGCCAGCTTCCCATAACCTGATTACGTGAATTAGAGAGAAAGGCCATGCCGGCCTTTTTTCTGTTACCGTCGAAATCGCCCGTACATCCATTTTCAGTTCGGGAACTGTGTTACTACATACATTTTCTGACACTATCGATAAAATCGTATCAAAAGTAGATGTGGTTCGTCTCTGTACTAATTTTCAGGATAAATGCGTGTCGACTATCCACATAGAAATAAGGATTTAATGGATCCTTAAACGAAAAAATTTTAATTTCGTATCTCCTACATATGTAAATAAAAGTAACTGAATTTTAATAAATGAAATTGAAAATTCAAATAAGTTATATTAATTTATTGAATTTTGTCTTATAAATACACTTCTGGTTTATTTCTTATTTAATATTTTATATAAGTTTTTCGGAAACTGTTTTATATTTTTTATTTTAAACAAGTCGTATCAATTTTTTATCGATTTCTACGATTTTATATTTTAAATAAGTTTCTGAAACTTATTTTATATTTTTTATTTTAAATAATTCGTAATAGTTATTTTATCAAGCCATGATGGGCATTATACGTTTAAGTTTAAAGAATGTCTGAAACACAGAATAATTTACAGTATTAGTAGTGTCTTAAATTAATTTATTAACTGAAAAATTAAGTAACAGATGTTTAGTAGCTTTTAGTCAAAGCTGTATTTAGCGCAAATTGTTTTGCAATATTAAGAAAATTTGCATGTATCTTTATATAAAGAATGTATAGAATATTTTATCAATGTTTATATATATAAATCATTAAAAAGAATAACGAAAAT
>NW_012130068.1:5375505-5384399 GCF_000143395.1 Atta cephalotes | reverse complement strand
AATTTTCGTTATTCTTTTCCACGCGAATGATTATTAATTAATAATTACGTTTAAAAAAGAACCGCGCAAGTAATATAGGATTGAAAGCAAAGCGCAAAATGTATAACGATATCCGTTTCTCAAAATAATGTAAAATAAAATTAAGTAATTGAATAAACTATGAATATTTTTCATACGCGACAGTTGTGTATCGGAACGGCGAACAATAAGGAATGGGACGAGCATCAAGCATGCCGCGCGGCGCGGTGATTGACTACGTCATCACTTCGGCATTCGCTCGGTGACCTTGGAGCGAGATACACGTAGTACGAAACGTCGCATTAATCCACTAAAATATCTACGAACGCGAATTGATCAGTGCTCATAATTTGCGATCCGTGAACATGTCGAGCGATTGCTGTTCGTATATAGATAATTATACTATCACACGCTTTAAATAGGCGTCTTCTTTAATGGTCATGAGTGATAATACGTCGAAGGCTTTGTATATCACTTTTAATTTTTGAATCGAAAGCGTACGACGCATGAATTTAAATTTATTGCATTACCGGATACGATTAAAATAATGAATACTTTATTCTTTTATTTAAAATACATTTTAAATATGATCAACTCCTGACAAAAAGGACTTATTTAAAATAAAAGATATAAAGTAAGACTTTATATTGTATGAAACAAAGTAAAATTCAATTAATATTTCATCACGAAACTAATGAAATAATTTCTCATCGATTTTCTCGGAAACTTAACGACAGTTAGATTTAGATTTTAGATTTAGTGGCATGTGATAGTATTTAATGTAATTATAACGTGGTACATTGAAGAATATATTTGACATTTATTTTATAATTTTAAATATTTCTCGTCAACTAATAATACGCTGACAAAAGGCAAAAGGTAAGAGAGTGGTTTTTACTTATAGTATGGTTCTTTTTTTTTTTTAAAAAATTACTCAAGTGAAGTGTTTCTGATATTCCAACATTATTTTTATTGCTCACTCTCTGATGATTTACAGTTAAATAAAGATTAATGATATTCAAAAGTAACAAAAAGCCATCATTCTTTCTTTTGTTAAAAATGTGTACACTGCGCGGATTTTGTGTAATATGAAGTTATTACAACAATCGCTAACAATCGCTAATTGTAACACAATTAAAATACGTAAGATATTCATGAGCTGTGTATGTGCGTAATGAATTTAAGAAATAAAGCAAAAATCGTGCAATAAAATCTATTAATCGGAGAAACATTAAAAATGTAAAGAATTTAAGAATATATTATTTTACTTACTTCGTAATATGCGTTAATATTTTGATAAAAGGTTGGTGCGCGACCTTGGGGAGGGGGAAAGAATGGCACGGGGTGGCACGGGGTAGCATGGGGCGGTGCGTCACATTTACGCGTAGTTACTGCGCAGTCATTCCTTTACCGAAGCTCGTACAAATAGGTAGCCGTGTCGCGTGCCGCTCTTCTTCATATTTCTTTTTGAAATGTAATCGCGACAAATAATAATGCTAAATAATATAAAACATTGTATTTCATGAATTGAATATTAAAAGTATACGATTACTAACTCGTAGGATTAATTATTTATAAAAGAATTGAGACGACAATCATATATCACATACCAGATTCATTCATTTGGAATCAAAACGCGATGGAAAAATAGAATTTATTACTATTTCGCGATAATTACGATGACAATTATTTTTGTTTAATGTAACATTTTTATCGCTTGAATAACTCGATTATTCTTCGAACGGTATCATGAGTCATAAAAAAGCTACGTTAATATAAATACTCTCACGTAAATAAAAATGCAATTCCTGCTTTCACAATTAATATAATTAATTAATAATTAAATTAATTTTTTTGTTTCCATTCATCTTTCGTTATACGATCGGCATAAAAACCTATGTAACTATTTGTCGATAATAAAAGAAATATTTCTATTAATCTCTTTTCTATTAATCTCTAGCTTATCCCATTGATTCTAATCATATCTTATAGACATCGTAATAAGAGATTCAGTCCTTGTACATTATGTTTTTCAAATAATATTTTCCTTTTCACGGGTACACCTTGACGTGATGAGAGAGCTCAGTACCCAGAGGATATACACGAAAAGAACGATTTTTCTTAAGTGTCTAAAAATTTTCGGATCAGAATAATATATCTAGATAAATTTTTAGATTATTGAGTAAAATCGTTCTCTTCGTATAAAAATCCAACGACGGGGAAGCTAACGTACCCTCGTCCGCCGATTTAATTGAAAATGAACGAACAACAGCCGGTTCGTCATGTCGCGCGTTGGCTTCGGGAGTGTCGTTCAAGTTATCGGATTCAAGTAATAGTCCGCGCGCGTTGATAGTATATTATTCGCGAGTGTTTTACGCGAGTGTCTTGTGCGAGAGGATGTCAACCTGATTCTGAGAGGAGGAGGAGATCTGGGAGAGACATCGGGCATCGGCGGAGCAACCTTGCGGTAAATATTTTTTGTTTATGTAAAATCAATATTTTTCTTCTATTTATTCTTGAGTCGTTTTATTTTAAAATGATTTAAAAATGATAATTAGAAAAAAGGATTATTTAAAATTTATTTTGAAATTTCATATATATGAATTTTTAAGATCTGTTTTTAAAAATGTATAATTATTTTATACATGTATAAATATTTAACTCAATGATAAATTAAAAAATTCGATGCTTATAAAAATTATATATTTTAAAAATTAAATGATTATTTTAAGAGAATTTTGCATTTTTTTTTTAAATATTGTTTGTGTTCTTCCTGATTTATTATAATTTGAATTTTATACTTTTTTTTGTTACAGAATCATCGTAGCGACGATGCAGATGTAACTCCGCTGTTGCGCATCGGGTTGGTGAGTGACAATTAATGTTTTTATTGAGATAACGAATGTGTGGTAATTTTATTAATATATTACATAATTATAAATGCATATGCAAATATATATGCATTAATTTAATAAAAATATACGGATAAATATATGTGTAGCATTCTATACATCTGTTATCTTAAAATGGATAAGTTAGAACAGATTAGGATAACCTTAATCCAGAATGCCTTCTTATTATTGAATATATAGTTCATGTATTGTTAAATTTATATGTCACGTTACACCTAGTTTGAGTTATTTCTAATTATTCTTAAATGTCGCCACTGCTTTTACACAATATCTCGTTAATTTAACTATAAGAATAGAGTAAACCTATTTAACTCAGGAAGATTATTCAATTTAGCTCAAATTTTGTTTTATATACTATATATATATCATATACTATAATTTATATGTTAATGTGAATGCTTTGATATGAAGTAACTCAAGCTCGGTTTAATTCAAAAATATAATAAAAGATAAGTTTTTTCGATGGTCATGTTTTATATAATATTAAAGTAACTCGGCAAAAATTATTTTATATATATAATTATATAAAAAATTACATAAAATTATATATTATATAATTTTATATAATTGTATATAAATGAACATATTTTATATATAATTTTATATATAATTATATATAATTGTATATAATTATATATAAATATATATAATTATATACAATTATATATAAAATATATTTATACAATTATATAAATTATATATATTTTTATATAATTTTATATAATTATATATAAAATATTTTTTCCTGGGAATACATCTTGAAAATAAAAATAAAAAAGAATAAAATATTCGTTTTTTAAATATATGAAATACATAAAATTAAAAAAAAATTTATATAAAATAATAATTAGAATGAATGAAACTGTTATCTATGCGTGAATATCATAACATGAAAAAGCGTTTGTTACAGCGTAATAAACAAATATTGTTTTATTAATTTTCCTATCTATCCTATTCCCAAATATTCATTCAGGATTAAGTTTTATGCAAGTTAGTGCAAAAAAGCAATATCTATATATACATATATGTATAATGTGTACTGTTTTTTAAAAAATTTCTTCTATTTTTTAATACTTATTTATACTTTGTATATGTTACTGATGAAACAACAATGAAAATTTTTATATAACGTATATAATTTAATGATCTCGTTTTTTTATAAAAGACATTTTATGGTTATTAATTATTATTGTTTATTTTAATGCACTGACTTTAGCCTGATCTTTTATAGCTTATCCATATGTAGTAACTAGATTTAATACCAGTTAAAGTAGTAATATAAGATCCAAAATATTCATTTTACCAAGAAATAGAAGAATTTTATCTCGTAATTATTTTAAAATCATGTTCAGAATTTTGCATAATTTAAAATACTTAATATTATTGTAAAATAAAAAAATACTTAATATTAAAATAATAAATTATACAAAAATGATTCTATATATAATAATAATTTACAAAATATAGAAAGATATATTTATTGATGCAAGAGAAAATATTTATATAATTATTCCTTTTGGATCTTACATCATTCATTTGAATTTCTCATCTTTGCATGCTTTGAGATGAAATTTAGCAACAAATCGTTCGAATCGTTAAAAATACATGGGCCTTGAATTTTTATCGGATGATAATCGATTTAGTCATTTCCAATTTATTTTTAAATTAGAATTTGGTTTTTTTTATATAGCAATGTTTATATTAAAAAATTTAATATCTAATTTAATATTCGAGACTTTTGAAATAACGTTATTGACTTAAAGATTTTTAAAATTTAGATTTATTTTAGTCGATTTATTTATATTTTATTTTATATTTACATTTTTAAATTAGAATAAACGTGAATAGAGAATAAACGCGACATTTCTTTGTTGTATATTAATGGAATTATTATTATTATTATTGATAATTATTCATATTATTATTTAGTCAAATTCATTGATATGATGGCCCCTTCGCGACGCGTTCGTGTTTCGCGCATCATACATAAGCATAAAATCTTATGCTTATTGCCGGCAATATTAATCGGCAGTAGTCGGCAGAGTATTTCTCTTTGTCGATTTGGCATATGAAGTCAGAATATTGGCCAGGAGCAACGAAAGGTGAGTTCAATCTGGCCAGAAGAAAAAAGAAACATCTAAGAGTATATGAAGTAGATTGGTGTGTAACATCAATTTCAGTTTTTAAAAGTATATGTACACTGAAAAAAAATTTATTTAACTGAAATTTAAATGAATTAAACATATTTAGTTGTTTGCAGATTTGATCATTTATATTTTATCAAATTTTATTTAATCGAAATTTTATTTAATCGAATTTAACCGTAGTCTGCTTAACAAACTGTTCAATATTAAGTAGACTACGGTTAAATTCGATTAAATAAAATTTGTTGAATTAATAAAATCTTCAAACAACTACATGTGTGTAGTTAGTTGAACAAATTTTTTTTCTTAGTGTATAAAGGCTGAATATTCGGGAGGGTAACTTGCTCGCAAATTGCGAATGCTTATATTTTTTTAAAATATTGCTTATATTTAAAATACAAAAATAATCAATAAACAACAGAGTTACTGAGAGTTAGCGCGATAATCATAAGATAATCGTAAGATTTTTTTAATCTACAAAACTTGTGTTTGATTATCCGTGTTGATTCTCATTAGCCTTGTTAATAATTATTTATTAATTTTTTGTATTTTAAAGATTGAAAGCCTGTTTTAATAATTACTGTTTATTATTATTTATATTATTATATTATTACTTATTATTATGATCGCGATTAGGTCATCTCGTTGAATTTATCAGCATACGATAGAAGGTTAAGAATTAGCTGCATTCAGCAGAGAAAGCAGCTTTGCAATTGTTGTAAAATTCTTTAACATGATTGGTTTATATTTAAATCCATAAGGAATCAAATCAAATCGTGTTAAAGAATTTTTTACAATAATTGAAAAGTTATTTTCTCTGATGAATGCATCTATATTAACGTATTACATATATTTGCAATATTATTGCATACTTATGAAGATAATGTATAGGTAGGGATACACGTGGAGATAGATATACTCGAATAGGCAACAAATAAATAAAAATACGAGTAGGTAGAACAATAAAGTATGGATAAGTAGGGACTGTATAGGTAGAGACAATATGTATGGATAGGTAGGGATAAGTATAATCATTCCAAATTAAGAAATTAAATTATTACAAATTAAATGACACTTAAATAAATTTCGCGATCGGGTAATTAAATTTTATTTAAAAAATAAAAAATAAATATGATTAAACTATTATAAAAAAATATCACATAATAAATTTAAACAATAAACTGTATAATATGTAGATAGGGATACATAAATCATCTGTACATTCTTGATAATTGAAAAGGAAGGATTAAAAATTAAATAAAATTTTTAATTAATTTTAAATTTCATTGTCTTTTCAGCTCCCCTAAAATTAAGCTTTTTTGTAAAATTCTATACATGTACAAATTATGTAACGCGTTAATATCGTAATTACTTTTATTTATTGTAAATAAATATATGTGTGATAATAATAGATACGTGATATACAATTTATGTAAACTATGTCCAGATAAATGTCATCATATTTATATTTTTTTGTAATTTGCACAATAATCACTAATAAATTATATATTTATTGGAATGTTGTATATGTATATTAGTATTGAATATCTATTCAATACAAACATTTGCAAGCATTTATCTTGTCGTAGTAAATCAAATTTTTTGTTACTTTATTGATGTAAAATTATACGATGATGTAAATTATACGAAATCGATGAAATATATGATAACAAAAATTGTTTATTAATTTCACAAGTTTGACAAATGTTTTATCTTGAAACTTTTTTTAAATTTTACTTTGAATATCAAAAAGTCATTAATAATTTTGAGTGACTTCTAATTAAAAATTTGATGTTTAAAATCGTCAATTTTTCTTCGTATTTATAATGATATATTTATTAAATTATAAAGACTGAAGCAATAGGTAAATATTAACTTCTTGCTTGCTTTTTGATATTTACATTTTTAACATTATAGAATTATAACTTATAAATATCTTAGTGATTAATTTATTATATATTACAAAGACCTCATTGCTATTCTTCGCGTCAGATGAATGCTAGTGATTGCGTGGTTTGTACCGATAGAGAATCATAATTATTTTCATCATGGTGGAGAGTTATTCCTCATTGCTTTCCATAAAGTCCATTCGCAAAGTCTAGTTTAGGTACTCTGTTGGAGATTCTTGTATAAGATCCGAGAATTAATTCCGGGTTTTCTCGTCAGTTCCTGGAAATAATAATTTATCAATGATTCAATAACAATTAATATATATTTTAAAGTTGCGAAATTAATTCAGTGTATACTTTAGGATACAATTTTCATCACTTTCTTAATTTTACTAAATGTTCTCCCACTAATAATTTATTAGTAATAGACTGTCTCAATGATAGGAGTTTAATTTGATTAATATGAATAGAATGATTATTTGTTTAAATCCAAATTATTGAGTAAATAAATTTAAATTTTATATAAGTAATTTACTTATTTTTTGATGATTGCTTTAACAAAAATGTGGTTACGAATGTATATTTAATTGTCTAATTGTTATTAAAAAAATTTTTAGGTATTGGACATCCCGCCACTCAGAATATTATTAATTATTAATTTGTGTATATATATATATTTATATACTTTTCTGTAATAAAATATATGCAGATATTATAGGATTATACGATATTATAAGATTTAACAAATTTTGATTTTGAATTTAGATAATTTTTACCAAAATGCTTTATATTTTTTTAATAATGTTGTCATGAATACACGAATTTAATTAAAACAATGTGGGTACAAAAAAAATTCAAGATAAGTCGAATGGGTACCCTTATATTAATGAGATATTAATAATTAAATTTTTGGAAAATACAAAATATAAGGAATTATTAAATTTTATATAATAAATTTTTTTGTATAAAAGTATATAGTGTTCTTTAAAATCCCATTATAGTAGGTTCGATTTATCTTGAACAGTTGGTACCCGAGAAACTTTTGTACTCATATAAAAATTTTAATAACGCATGTATTTTATTATTATTAAATATATTTCTTCGTAATCACTGTTGTGTAAGGAAATCATTCCATCCGTTTATTTTTAATAAGGAATGATTTTTAGTGATGCGTGGCAGAACATTTTTCGTGAATTTTAATATTATATTAAAGATGTGATAAATATGTAATTGTAATTGACATTCTATCAAAATTATTATTATCGTAAGTAGTTTGAAAGATTCGAGATTCACATCCTCTTGTAACAAGATCACTGATATTTGATGAATTAACTTTTCTTTGCAAATGGATCTTGTGAATTTTACGTAGAATCAGAATACATTAAGTTTGCTCTCCATTATGAAGATTGTTCTTCTTTCTTGTATCGAATACTAAAGTGTATCACAAGGCGGAGAGATATTGATATTGAGATAGTTATCTTGAACGCAATGAAAGTGCTGTTATAAATATATTAATGACTTTTTATCGCGATATTATTAAGTTTTATATTTGTAAATTAATAATTAATAGTAAATACGATCTAATTATTGTTAGTATTTCTTCTATGTTTTTATCAATATTTCATTAAAATATAAAATTTCATTGGTTTAGAAAAATTTGTGTTATCGTATGTATTTTCGACATTTTCGTATAATTCTGCATTCTTAAAATTTATTAATTATGCTTCTATATATTATCATTTTTATTATATTTTGAACAGTATTGATAATTGTATATTGTATTGTATTAGGTGTACAATTTTGCTTCCGAAATTCGAGGCTTTATTGTAAAAAACTGGTTATACATTTATGATTCAAAGTATTGTCCATCGCTGGCCACTACTTTCTCCCATCTTTCCGGTAGCGTACGAATGCCGCGTCGAAAAAACTGG